>NC_047028.1:16426557-16446919 GCF_902652985.1 Pecten maximus
CCATGTGCAAATGTGCATGCCACTATTTTTTTCAAAATTATGGTTGCTTTGGCAACTGGTCACTTTTTTTCTGTGTTATCTTAGCTTGCCTCTAATTAACAGTTCCAATTCACCATTGACTCGTGCAGATTGTGGGGGTATTAGTCAGCCATCCTGGCGACAGTTCTAGTTTCACCTATTTCTCCTGTTACTCCTGTTTCTCCTAATTTCAACTATTTCTCCTAATTTCCTAATATTTTCTAACTGGACTGTTCCTAAATTACATTATGTTTTAACTCGAGTACCCTTCGCGGGCGAAATATTGGGGATTCAGCTACATCTCTATCAGCTGGCACCCTACCTTCTCCTCTGCTATAATGTTCATAGTCTAAGAACAGGAACTCTGCAAATCTGGACTCAAAAATAAGCTGCTACGGGAACGGATTCTCGAGTGAAGTCGGAATGACACTGAGCATTCGTATCTCCCGGCTCTCAACTTATAGGGAAATTTAACTAATGAAAACGCTGAAGAATTCTAGCACGAGACATTCCCCGCGCTCCTATATTTACATGAATAACACCCGAGCGACTCGAGTAAATATGAAGTGAATAACTCTAGAGAGATTCCGAAACTAAACAATAATGGCTGCCGGTGAAGACGAACCGTATTTCCTGATAAACTAAAGCCTATGAAACGACATAATGTATGTTTCAACGGAATACACATGCCAGGTATGATATAAACTCCCGACGCTGAACAATATTTATGAGAATCAACATGTGTTTATAGAACAAGAGTCCCATTGGTCCTGTATTGCTCACCTGGTTGGATTAGATCAAATGTCAAAATAATGTTAATGTTCAATTCGTTTTATTTATAAATCTCAAACAATTCTATACATTATGTATATGGTTATAGTGTGCGGATCCTAACTGCTTTAAAGAATTAATGAAGTCAAGACTCTCTAAAGTCTGAAAGATCTCAAGAGTTTTTAGAACATGCATTTTAAGACTTTAAGACTAGTAGAGATTTAGATGAATTACGTTAATTTCCCCTATTGCGCCCCGTCCCTTTGGCCCCTCGGGGGTCAGAGTCACCATTTATTCAAAATCTTATCCCCTTCCCCCAAGGTTGTTTCTGACCAAATTTGGATCAAATTTATTCATAACTTTATGACAAGTAATGACTTAAAGGAATTACCTCTATTTCCCCTTTGGGGTCCCACCCCTTTGGAATCTAAGGGTCAGAGCCACCATTTATGCAAAATCTGTTCCCCTTCCCCCAAGGATGCTTCTGACCAATTTAGGTTCAAATCCATTCAAAGCTTCATGACAAGTAGCGATTTAAAGGCAATACCTCTATTTCCCCTATTGGGCCCCGCCCCTTTGACCCCTTGAGGGTCAGAGTCGCCATTTATACAAAATCTGTTCCCCTTCCCCCAAGGATGTTTCTGACCAAATTGGGTTCAATTCCATTTAAAACTTTATGACAAGTAGCGATTTAAAGGAATTACCTCTATTTCCCCTATGGGGCCCGCCACTTTGGCCCCTCGGGGGTCAGAGTCACCATTTATGCAAAATCTGTTCCCCTTCCCCAAAGGATGATCCTGACCAAATTGAGTTCAAATCCATTCATAACTTTATGCCAAGTAGCGATTTAAAGAAATTAACTCTATTTCCCCTACGGGGCCCCGCCCCTTTGGGACCCTCGGGGTCAGAGCCACCATTTATGCAAAATCTGATCCCCTTCTCCCAAGGACGCTGCTGACCAAATTGAGTTCAAATCCATTCATAACTTTATGACTAGTAGCGATTTAAACGCATTACCTCTATTTCCCCTATTTGGCCCCGCCCCTTTGACACCTTGGGGTCAGAATCACCATTTATGCAATATCTATTCCCCTTCCCCAAGGATGTTTCTGACTAAATTAGATTCAAATCCATTCAAAGCTTCATGACAAGTAACGATTCAAAGGCAATACCTCTATTTCCCCTATTGGGCCCCGCCCCTTTGACCCCTTGGGGGTCAGAATCACCATGTATACAATATCTATTCCCCTTCCCCCAAGGATGTTTCTGACTAAATTAGATTCAAATCCATTCAAAGCTTCATGACAAGTAGGGATTTAAAGGCAATACCTCTATTTCCCCTATTGGGCCCCGCCCCTTTGACCCCTTGGGGGTCAGAGTCACCATTTATACAAAATCTGTTCCCCTTCCCCCAAGGATGTTTCTTACTAAATTAGGTTCAAATCCATTCAAAGCTTCATGACAAGTAGCGATTTAAAGGCAATACCTCTATTTCCCTTATTGGGCCCCGCCCCTTTGACCCCTGGGGTAAAAATCCAATAAGAGCTTTTTGACTAGTAGCGATTTGAAGCAAATGTTGACGGACGGACGACGGACGCCGCGCCATGACATAAGCTGACCGGACCTTCGGTCCAGGTGAGCTTAAAATAAGATATCATAACAATCGTTGCAACTGACGTCTGGTCGTACATAGTTTCAATGCACAGAAATGTTTTACATTTCAAACACATATCTCGTTATGTTGCGATGTTACAACATCAACATTCATTAAGATTTGGATACAATACATGTTTAGAGTGAAGATATCGGTATATTTAACAATGTGAGATCAATAACAGGTGACTTTCCCTTGATAAACGAGGCACGAAATCGTGTCGATATTGGAACACAGGGGTTCGTTACAATGATAAAGTTTACAGACTTGTCACATGAGATTAATCATTATAATACATCACAGTCTGGATTATAATAACCTTCATAAACACGATATAACCACGCAGGGTAAATAAAATATGAACGTAACAAGTGGTGCCATTCCCATTACAAATAAATGTACATTTGTAAATAATATGAATAACGAAAATGTATGAGGTCCATCGGCATAACATATAGGTACCATAACACACGTGTTAGCGAAGAGCAGCCTGATAGCGAGGAGCAGCCTGATGTTTAGGTATCATAAAACACGTGTAAGCGAGGAGCAGCCTGATGTTTAAGTGACATAACAAACGTGCAAGCGAGGAACAGCCAGATGTTTAGATGTTAGGTAGCATAACACACGTGTAAGTGAGGATTAGTCTAATGTTTAGGTGACATAACACACGTGTAAGCGAGGAACAGCCTGATGTTTAGATGACATAACACACGTGTTAGTGAGGAGCAGCCTGATATTTAGGTGACATAACACACGTGTAAGTGAGGAGCAGCCTGATGTTTAGATATCATAACCCACGTGTAAGTGAGGATTAGTCTAATGTTTAGGTGACATAACACACGTGTAAGCGAGGAACAGCTTGATGTTTAGATATCATAACACACGTGTAAGTGAGGAGTAGTCTAATGTTTTGGTGACATAACACACGTGTAAGCGAGGAACAGCCTGATGTTTAGATATCATAACACACGTGTAAGTGAGGATTAGTCTAATGTTTAGGTGACATAACACACGTGTAAGCGAGGAACAGCTTGATGTTTAGATATCATAACACACGTGTAAGTGAGGAGTAGTCTAATGTTTTGGTGACATAACACACGTGTAAGCGAGGAACAGCCTGATGTTTAGATATCATAACACACGTGTAAGTGAGGATTAGTCTAATGTTTTGGTGACATAACACACGTGTAAGTGAGGAGCAGCCTGATGTTGAGGTATCATAACACACGTGTAAGTGAGGAGCAGCCTGATGTTTAGGTATCATTACACACGTGTAAGTGAGGAGCAGCCTGATGTTTAGGTATCATAACACACGTGTTAGCGAGGAACAGCCTGATGTTTAGGTATCATAACTCACGTGTAAGTGAGGAGCAGCCTGATGTTTAGGTATCATAACACCCGTGTTAGCGAGGAACAGCCTGATGTTTAGATGACATAACACACGTGTAAGTGAGGAGTAGCCTGATGTTTAGGTATCATAACACACGTGTAAGTGAGGAGCAGCCTGATGTTTAGGTATCATAACACACGTGTTAGCGAGGAACAGCCTGATGTTTAGATGACATAACACACGTGTAAGTGAGGAAAAGCCTGATGTTTCGGTATCATAACACACGTGTTAGCGAGGAACAGCCTGATGTTTAGATGACATAACACACGTGTAAGTGAGGAGTAGCCTGATGTTTAGGTATCATAACACACGTGTAAGTGAGGAGCAGCCTGATGTTTAGGTATCATAACTCACGTGTAAGTGAGGAGCAGCCTGATGTTTAGGTATCATAACACACGTGTAATTGAGAAGCAGCCAGATGTTTAGGTATCATAACACAACTGTAAGTGAGGAGCAGCCTGATGTTTAGGTATCATAACACACGTGTAAGTGAGGAACAGCCTGATGATTATATATCATAACACACGTGTAAGCGAGGAGCAGCCTGATGTTTAGGTATCATAACACACGTGTAAGTGAAGAGCAGCCTGATGTTTAGGTATCATAACACACGTGTAAGCGAGGAGCACCCTGTTTTTTAGTTATCATAACACACGTGTAAGTGAGGAACAGCCTGATGTTTAGATGACATAACACACATGTAAGTGAGAAGCAGCTTAATGTTTAGGTATCATAACACACCTGTAAGTGAGGAGCAGCCTGATGTTTAGGTATCATTACACACGTGTAAGTGAGGAGCAGCCTGATGTTTAGGTATCATAACACACGTGTAAGTGAGGAGTAGCCTGATGTTTAGGTGACATAACACACGTGTAAGTGAGGAGCAGCCTGATGTTTAGATATCATAACACACATGGAAGCAAGGAGCAGCCTGATGTTTAGGTATCATAACACACGTGTAAGTGAGGAACAGCCTGATGTTTAGATGACATAACACACGTGTAAGTGAGAAGCAGCCTGATGTTTAGATATCATAACACACGTGTAAGAGAGGAGCAGCCTGATGTTTAGATGATAAAACACACGTGTAAGTGAGGAGCAGCCTGATGTTAAGATGACATAACACACGTGTTAGGGAGGAGCAGCCTGATATTTAGGTGACATAACACACGTGTAAGTGAGGAGCAGCCTGATGTTTAGATATCATAACCCACGTGTAAGTGAGGATTAGTCTAATGTTTAGGTGACATAACACACGTGTAAGCGAGGAACAGCCTGAGGTTTAGATATCATAACACACGTGTAAGTGAGGAGTAGTCTAATGTTTTGGTGACATAACACACGTGTAAGCGAGGAACAGCCTGATGTTTAGATATCATAACACACGTGTAAGTGAGGATTAGTCTAATGTTTTGGTGACATAACACACGTGTAAGTGAGGAGCAGCCTGATGTTGAGGTATCATAACACACGTGTAAGTGAGGAGCAGCCTGATGTTTAGGTATCATTACACACGTGTAAGTGAGGAGCAGCCTGATGTTTAGGTATCATAACACACGTGTTAGCGAGGAACAGCCTGATGTTTAGGTATCATAACTCACGTGTAAGTGAGGAGCAGCCTGATGTTTAGGTATCATCACACCCGTGTAAGCGAGGAGCACCCTGTTTTTTAGTTATCATAACACACGTGTAAGTGAGGAACAGCCTGATGTTTAGATGACATAACACACATGTAGGTGAGAAGCAGCTTAATGTTTAGGTATCATAACACACCTGTAAGTGAGGAGCAGCCTGATGTTTAGATATCATTACACACGTGTAAGTGAGGAGCAGCCTGATGTTTAGGTATCATAACACACGTGTAAGTGAGGAGTAGCCTGATGTTTAGGTGACATAACACACGTGTAAGTGAGGAGCAGCCTGATGTGTAGATATCATAACACACATGGAAGCGAGGAGCAGCCTGATGATTAGGTATCATAACACACGTGTAAGTGAGGAACAGCCTGATGTTTAGATGACATAACACACGTGTAAGTGAGAAGCAGCCTGATGTTTAGATATCATAACACACGTGTAAGAGAGGAGCAGCCTGATGTTTAGATGATAAAACACACGTGTAAGTGAGGAGCAGCCTGATGTTAAGATGACATAACACACGTGTTAGGGAGGAGCAGCCTGATATTTAGGTGACATAACACACGTGTAAGTGAGGAGCAGCCTGATGTTTAGATATCATAACCCACGTGTAAGTGAGGATTAGTCTAATGTTTAGGTGACATAACACACGTGTAAGCGAGGAACAGCCTGATGTTTAGATATCATAACACACGTGTAAGTGAGGAGTAGTCTAATGTTTAGGTGACATAACACACGTGTAAGCGAGGAACAGCCTGATGTTTAGATATCATAACACACGTGTAAGTGAGGATTAGTCTAATGTTTTGGTGACATAACACACGTGTAAGTGAGGAGCAGCCTGATGTTGAGGTATCATAACACACGTGTAAGTGAGGAGCAGCCTGATGTTTAGGTATCATTACACACGTGTAAGTGAGGAGCAGCCTGATGTTTAGGTATCATAACACACGTGTTAGCGAGGAACAGCCTGATGTTTAGGTATCATAACTCACGTGTAAGTGAGGAGCAGCCTGATGTTTAGGTATCATAACACCCGTGTTAGCGAGGAACAGCCTGATGTTTAGATGACATAACACACGTGTAAGTGAGGAGTAGCCTGATGTTTAGGTATCATAACACACGTGTAAGTGAGGAGCAGCCTGATGTTTAGGTATCATAACACACGTGTTAGCGAGGAACAGCCTGATGTTTAGATGACATAACACACGTGTAAGTGAGGAAAAGCCTGATGTTTAGGTATCATAACACACGTGTTAGCGAGGAACAGCCTGATGTTTAGATGACATAACACACGTGTAAGTGAGGAGTAGCCTGATGTTTAGGTATCATAACACACGTGTAAGTGAGGAGCAGCCTGATGTTTAGGTATCATAACTCACGTGTAAGTGAGGAGCAGCCTGATGTTTAGGTATCATAACACACGTGTAATTGAGAAGCAGCCTAGATGTTTAGGTATCATAACACAACTGTAAGTGAGGAGCAGCCTGATGTTTAGGTATCATAACACACGTGTAAGTGAGGAACAGCCTGATGTTTAGATGACATAACACACGTGTAAGCGAGGAGCAGCCTGATGTTTAGGTATCATACACACGTGTAAGTGAGGAGCAGCCTGATGTTTAGGTATCATAACACACGTGTAAGTGAGGAGTAGCCTGATGTTTAGGTGACATAACACACGTGTAAGTGAGGAGCAGCCTGATGTTTAGATATCATAACACACATGTAAGTGAGGAGCAGCCTGATGTTTAGGTATCATAACACACGTGTAAGTGAGGAACAGCCTGATGTTTAGGATATCATAACACACTGTGTAAGTGAGGAGCAGCCTGATGTTTAGGTATCATACACACGTGTAAGTGAGGAGCAGCCTGATGTTTAGGATCATAACACACGTGTAAGTGAGGAGCAGCCTGATGTTTAGATATCATAACACACATGGAAGCGAGGAGCAGCCTGATGTTTAGGTATCATAACACACGTGTAAGTGAGGAACAGCCTGATGTTTAGATGACATAACACATGTGTAAGTGAGGAAGCATCCTGATGTTTAGGTATCATAACACACGTGTAAGTGAGGAGCAGTCCTGATGTTTAGGGATCATAAACACACGTGTTAGCGAGGAACAGCCTGATGTTTAGATGACATAACACACGTGTAAGTGAGGAAAGCCTGATGTTTCGGTATCATAACACACGTGTTAGCGAGGAACAGCCTGATGTTTAGATGACATAACACACGTGTAAGTGAGGAGTAGCCTGATTGTTTAGGTATCATAACACACTGTAAGTGAGGAGCAGCCTGATGTTAGGTATCATAACTCACGTGTAAGTGAGGAGCAGCCTGATGTTTAGGTATCATACACACGTGTAATTGAGAAGCAGCCAGATGTTTAGGTATCATAACACAACGTTAAGTGAGGAAGCAGCCTGATGTTTAGGTATCATAACACACGTGTAAGTGAGGAACAGCCTGATGATTATATATCATAACCACCCGTGTAGCGAGGAGCAGCCTGATGTTTTAGGGATCATAACACACGTGTAAGTGAGAGCAGCCTGATGTTTAGGTATCATAACACACGTGTAAGCGAGGAAGCACCCGGTTTTTAGGTATCATAACACACGTGTAAGTGAGGAGCAGCCTGATGTTTTAGATGACATAACACACGTGTAAGTGAGGAAGCAGCCTGATGTTTAGGTATCATAACACACGTGTAAGTGAGGAACAGCCTGATGTTTAGATGACATAACACACGTGTAAGTGAGGAGCAGCCTGATGTTTAGGTATCATAACACACGTGTAAGTGAGGAGCAGCCTGATGTTTAGATGACATAACACACGTGTAAGTGAGGAGCAGCCTGATGTTTAGATATCATAACACACGTGTAAGTGAGGAGCAGCCTGATGTTTAGGTATCATAACACACGTGTAAGTGAGGAGCAGCCTGATGTTTAGATATCATAACACACGTGTAAGTGAGGAGCAGCCTGATGTTTAGATGATCATAACACACGTGTAAGTGAGGAGCAGCCTGATGTTTAGAGTATCATAACACACGTGTAAGTGAGGAGCAGCTGATGTTTAGGTATCATAACACACGTGTAAGCGAGGAACAGCCTGATGTTTAGATGACATAACACACGTGTAGTGAGGAACAGCCTGATGTTTAGGTATCATAACTCACGTGTAAGTGAGGAGCAGCCTGATGTTTAGGTATCATAACACCCGTGTAAGCGAGGAACAGCCTGATGTTTAGATGACATAACACACGTGTAAGTGAGGAGCAGCCTGATGTTTAGGTATCATAACACACGTGTAAGTGAGGAGCAGCCTGATGTTTAGGTATCATAACACACGTGTAAGTGAGGAGCAGCCTGATGTTTAGGTATCATAACACACGTGTTAGCGAGGAACAGCCTGATGTTTAGATGACATAACACACGTGTAAGTGAGGAGTAGCCTGATGTTTAGGTATCATAACACACGTGTAAGTGAGGAGCAGCCTGATGTTTAGGTATCATAACTCACGTGTAAGTGAGGAGCAGCCTGATGTTTAGGTATCATAACACACGTGTAAGTGAGAAGCAGCCTGATGTTTAGGTATCATAACACAACTGTAAGTGAGGAGCAGCCTGATGTTTAGGTATCATAACACACGTGTAAGCGAGGAACAGCCTGATGTTTAGATGACATAACACACGTGTAAGCCAGGAACAGCCTGATGTTTAGATGACATAACACACGTGTAAGTGAGGAACAGCCTGATGATTATATATCATAACACACGTGTAAGCGAGGAGCAGCCTGATGTTTAGGTATCATAACACACGTCTAAGTGAAGAGCAGCCTGATGTTTAGGTATCATAACACACGTGTAAGCGAGGAGCACCCTGTTTTTTAGTTATCATAACACACGTGTAAGTGAGGAACAGCCTGATGTTTAGATGACATAACACACCTGTAAGTGAGGAGCAGCCTGATGTTTAGGTATCATTACACACGTGTAAGTGAGGAGCAGCCTGATGTTTAGGTATCATAACACACGTGTAAGTGAGGAGTAGCCTGATGTTTAGGTGACATAACACACGTGTAAGTGAGGAGCAGCCTGATGTTTAGATATCATAACACACATGGAAGCGAGGAGCAGCCTGATGTTTAGGTATCATAACACACGTGTAAGTGAGGAACAGCCTGATGTTTAGATGACATAACACATGTGTAAGTGAGGAGCAGCCTGATGTTTAGGTATCATTACACACGTCTAAGGGAGGAACAGCCTGATGTTTAGATGACATAACACACGTGTAAGTGAGGAGCAGCCTGATGTTTAGATATCATAACACACATGGAAGCGAGGAGCAGCCTGATGTTTAGGTATCATAACACACGTGTAAGTGAGGAACAGCCTGATGTTTAGATGACATAACACACGTGTAAGTGAGGAGCATCCTGATGTTTAGGTATCATAACACACGTGTAAGTGAGGAGGAGTCTGATGTTTAGGTATCTTAACACATGTGTAAGCAAAGAGCAGCCTGATGTTTAGGTATTATAACACACGTGTAAGTGAGGAGCAGCCTGATGTTTAGATGACATTAAACACAAATAAGCTAGAAGAAGTCTGATGTTTAGATAGCATAATGCACGTGTAAATGAGGAACAGCCTGATGATTATATATCATAACACACGTGTAAGCGAGGAGCAGCCTGATGTTTAGGTATCATAACACACGTGTAAGTGAAGAGCAGCCTGATGTTTAGGTATCATAACACACGTGTAAGCGAGGAGCACCCTGTTTTTTAGTTATCATAACACACGTGTAAGCGAGGAATAGCATGATGTTTAGATGACATAACACACGTGTAAGTGAGGAACAGCCTGATGATTATATATCATAACACACGTGTAAGCTAGGAGCAGCCTGATGTTTAGCAATCATAACACACGTGTAAGTGAAGAGCAGCCTGATGTTTAGGTATCATAACACACGTGTAAGCGAGGAGCACCCTGTTTTCTAGTTATCATAACACACGTGTAAGTGAGGAACAGCCTGATGTTTAGGTATCATTACACACGTGTAAGTGAGGAGCAGCCTGATGTTTAGGTATCATAACACACGTGTAAGTGAGGAGCATGCTGATGTTTAGATGACATTAAACACAAATAAGCTAGAAGAAGTATGATGTTTAGATAGCATAATGCACGTGTACGTGAAGAGCAGCCTGATGTTTAGGTGACATAACACACGTGTAAGTGCGGAGCAGCCTGATGTTTAGGTATCATAACACACGTGTAAGTGAGGAGCAGCCTGATGTTTAGTTGACAAAATACACGTGTAAGTGAGGAGCAGCCTGATGTTTAGATGACATAACACACGTATAAGTGAGAAGCAGCCTGATGTTTAGTAATCTTAACACATGTGTAAGCAAGGAGCAGCCTGATGTTTAGGTATCATAACTCACGTGTAAGTGAGGAGCAGCCTGATGTTTAGGTATCATAACACCCGTGTTAGCGAGGAACAGCCTGATGTTTAGATGACATAACACACGTGTAAGTGAGGAGTAGCCTGATGTTTAGGTATCATAACACACGTGTAAGTGAGGAGCAGCCTGATGTTTAGGTGACAAAACACATGTGTAAGTGAGGAGCAGCCTGATGTTTAGATGACATAACACACGTATAAGTGAGGAGCAGCCTGATGTTTAGGTATCATAACACAAGTGTAAGTGAGGATTAGTCTAATGTTTAGGTGACATAACACACGTGTAAGCGAGGAACAGCCTGATGTTTAGATATCATAACACACGTGTAAGTGAGGAGTAGTCTAATGTTTTGGTGACATAACACACGTGTAAGCGAGGAACAGCCTGATGTTTAGATATCATAACACACGTGTAAGTGAGGATCAGTCTAATGTTTTGGTGACATAACACACGTGTAAGTGAGGAGCAGCCTGATGTTTAGGTATCATAACACACGTGTAAGTGAGGAGCAGCCTGATGTTTAGGTATCATTACACACGTGTAAGTGAGGAGCAGCCTGATGTTTAGGTATCATAACACACGTGTTAGCGAGGAACAGCCTGATGTTTAGGTATCATAACTCACGTGTAAGTGAGGAGCAGCCTGATGTTTAGGTATCATAACACCCGTGTTAGCGAGGGACAGCCTGATGTTTAGATGACATAACACACGTGTAAGTGAGGAGCAGCCTGATGTTTAGGTATCATAACACACGTGTAAGTGAGGAGCAGCCTGATGTTTAGGTATCATAACACACGTGTAAGTGAGGAGCAGCCTGATGTTTAGGTATCATAACACACGTGTTAGCGAGGAACAGCCTGATGTTTAGATGACATAACACACGTGTAAGTGAGGAGTAGCCTGCTGTTTAGGTATCATAACACACGTGTAAGTGAGGAGCAGCCTGATGTTTAGGTATCATAACTCACGTGTAAGTGAGGAGCACCCTGATGTTTAGGTATCATAACACACGTGTAAGTGAGAAGCAGCCAGATGTTTAGGTATCATAACACAACTGTAAGTGAGGAGCAGCCTGATGTTTAGGTATCATAACACACGTGTAAGCGAGGAACAGCCTGATGTTTAGATGACATAACACACGTGTAAGCCAGGAACAGCCTGATGTTTAGATGACATAACACACGTGTAAGTGAGGAGCAGCCTGATGTTTAGATATCATAACACACGTGTAAGCGAGGAGCAGCCTGATGTTTAGGTATCATAACACACGTGTAAGTGAGGAGCAGCCTGATGTTTAGGTATCATAACACACGTGTAAGCGAGGAACAGCCTGATGTTTAGGTATCATAACACACGTGTAAGTGAGGAACAGCCTGATGTTTAGATGACATAACACACGTGTAAGTGAGGAAGCAGCCTGATGTTTAGGTATCATAACACACCTGTAAGTGAGGAGCAGCCTGATGTTTAGGTATCATTACACACGTGTAAGTGAGGAGCAGCCTGATGTTTAGGTATCATAACACACGTGTAAGTGAGGAGCAGCCTGATGTTTAGATGACATAACACACGTGTAAGTGAGGAGCAGCCTGATGTTTAGATATCATAACACACGTGTAAGTGAGGAGCAGCCTGATGTTTAAGTGACATAACACACGTGTAAGTGAGGAGCAGCCTGATGTTTAGATGACATAACACACGTGTAAGTGAGGAGCAGCCTGATGTTTAGATGACATAACACACGTGTAAGTGAGGAGCAGCCTGATGTTTAGATGACATAACACACATGGAAGCGAGGAGCAGCCTGATGTTTAGGTATCATAACACACGTGTAAGTGAGGAACAGCCTGATGTTTAGATGACATAACACATGTGTAAGTGAGGAGCAGCCTGATGTTTAGGTATCATTACACACGTGTAAGTGAGGAACAGCCTGATGTTTAGATGACATAACACACGTGTAAGTGAGGAGCAGCCTGATGTTTAGATATCATAACACACGTGTAAGTGAGGAGCAGCCTGATGTTTAGATGATAAAACACACGTGTAAGTGAGGAGCAGCCTGATGTTTAGATGACATAACACACGTGTAAGTGAGGAGCAGCCTGATGTTTAGATATCATAACACACATGGAAGCGAGGAGCAGCCTGATGTTTAGGTATCATAACACACGTGTAAGTGAGGAGCAGCCTGATGTTTAGGTATCTTAACACATGTGTAAGCAAAGAGCAGCCTGATGTTTAGGTATTATAACACACGTGTAAGTGAGGAGCAGCCTGATGTTTAGATGACATTAAACACAAATTAGCTAGAAGAAGTCGGATGTTTAGATAGCATAATGCACGTGTAAGTGAAGAGCAGCCTGATGTTTAGGTATCATAACACACGTGTAAGTGAGGAGCAGCCTGATGTTTAGGTATCATAACACACGTGTAAGTGAGGAGCAGCCTGATGTTTAGATGACATTAAACACAAATAAGCTAGAAGAAGTCTGATGTTTAGATAGCATAATGCACGTGTAAGTGAGGAGCAGCCTGATGTTTAAGTATCATTACACACGTGTAAGTGAGGAGCAGCCTGATGTTTAGGTATCATAACACACGTGTAAGTGAAGAGCAGCCTGATGTTTAGGCATCATTACACACGTGTAAGTGAGGAGCAGCCTGATGTGTAGATGACATTAAACACAAATAAGCTAGAAGAAGTCTGATGTTTAGATGACATAAAGCACGTGTAAGCGAGAAGAATTCTGATGTTTAGATAACATAAACAATCAATGGGTAGTTTTCCCGGTTTTAATTACAATTATGAAGAACTACGGTATTGATTCTCACATTATATCATCATTAGGGTATAAATTCAAACAATCAACATATTCTTTTGTATTCTTTTATAATCTATTTGCTACAAACACATAAAGAGTCTTCAAATAAATAAATGAATAAATAAGTTTATAGTATTCGAGAGAAAAAAACAGCAATGGGCGGAGTCATGTAGGCGATTAAGAAGTTATTATTCAACTAGATATCTTCATTTCTCAGCAAGATGAATTTCATATTGTCCAGACACTTAAAGGTCAACTTCGAAATCTTACAAGCGACTATAATTATTTTCAAATGACATTGGAAAATAGATAGATGCCTAGCTGCTATTGGATGCGTGACTTAAACAAAGTGACAACTGAAGGAATTCCTCTGATGGGACTGTTCATATGGTAGGTGAACTCGCAGAACGCCTGCAACTTGCCCGCATGTAGTCCTCACATTACCATTGAACATGTACAAGGAGCCACGAGTTCCGTGAAGGTATATCTAGGCCAAATTTACTCATGTAACGCCATGTTCTTGACATGAAAAGTGAGGTAGTATAGCCGTTTCACGATAACAAGCAAGGAGCAATGGTCTTTAAACAGAATTAATGGATTTGAACTAAGGTGGTGTTTTTATAAAAAAAAATTCACAAAAAAAATGAAGGCGCTGGGATATTACTTTTATTTCTCATGAATGTTAGTTTCATTGCGCTCAGTTCATATCTAACATACGGTATTTCTGGTCATACGTCTGCTGGCTTGTGACAAATTGGAGATATGGGATTGCGCGAAACAAAAAATTCCACTATGTTTCTGTACTGTCTTTGGTATTTGTGTTGGTTATTTAGACGTTTACAAATATCACATAAGTTTGTTTGTAACACTCCACTCACTGTTTCTGAGGAGAAATATTTCTTCCATTGTAAACATTTCTTATACTCGTCAAAATTCCGACTCAATACTTTAATGCGATTCGCTAATGACTTGATATTTTTAAAGTCCTTCGTGTCGAGGTAGGAATTTGGAGGATGGAACAAGGAATGATTGGCGGCATCTCTAATAATTGGCACAATTTTGTGACGTAACACAAGATGAAGTGACTTTTCTGTGACGTAGTCATCGCATAAACCATTCTCAAACGATAGATAGAACTTGTACCGGCTGTCCAGTACTTCAAAGCAGTCTCTTTCCATTGACATGTTTGGTGTTAGGTTCCAAACCGCCTTAAAATTACTAAGTCCTAGTTTATAGCGACATTGTAGAGTTCCACATCTTCCATATATGTCTATATCAACGCCGTATTGACGGAGTTTCCGGATATATTCCAACCTTTGAGATTGAGTGGGACAATGGCTGATAAAAGCTACAGCTGTTTTTGTCTTAGCTTTCAGTGTTTTATCTATTTCACTTTCGTTGTAGAGCGATGTGACGTTTGAGAATTTGCCGTGCACAAACATGAGATCAGAGTCTCGCCGATAGGTCATCGTCCAGTTGAACAAATTACGACTACAATTTTCACTTTGACTAATATGACGTACAAATTCTGGAGGCGCCTCGTGTTCGAATATTATCCATATTTGCCCACGTTTTTTCTTCTGTTGACAGCTTTTTAAATCCCTAGCTCTAAATAAAACAACGTCGGCCTTACTCAAATACTCACGACGTTTTGTAAGGACACAGTTCGACACTGAACATTTACTAAACACATGTGACGTGTCCCATTTATTCCCTACCCAGTCTTCAAACCAGTGTTGTGGCGTCCAGAACAGCAACATTTTATCTCTTCTGACTTTGTGCTTTCTAGTTTCTGTATTGTAGAATGATTCGCTGCTTGACACACGATGCTTGTCGGTGTGATGCGATTTAGGCGTTGAGTACCACGTGTATGCTCGTGCATCCTTTGTTTCGACTGGTGCATTGAGCAGAATTATGACATGTATTATAAAGATCAGAACCGTCACATTTAATATTATCACAGAAATCTTCATCCACCTGTTGGCGCTAACCATGGTTTCTGAAATTAAAAAATGAAATCTATTCAACACTGAACTGAATTAAAATCATGTGTTCCGGGATAGTAAGCGTCTTCTGCCTAATTGACGACACCAGCCATATAAATCTGGGTCACGACGACACCCGCCATATAAACCTAGGTCACGACGACGCCCACCATATAAATCTAGGTCACGACGACACCCGCCATATAAACCTAGGTCACGACGACGCCCGCCATATAAATCTAGGTCACGACGACACCAGCCATATAAATCTAGGTCACGACGACGCCCGCCATATAAATCTAGGTCACGACGACACCCGCCATATAAATCTAGGTCACGACGACACCCGCCATATAAATCTAGGTCACGACGACGCCCGCCATATAAATCTAGGTCACGACGACACCAGCCATATAAATATAGGTAACGACGACACCAGCTATATAAATCAAGGTCACGACGACGCCCGCCATATAAATCTAGGTCACGACGACACCCTCCATATAAATCTAGGTCACGGCGACACCCGCCATATAAATCTAGGTCATAACGACACCCGACATATAAATCTAGGTCACGACGACACCAGCCATATAAATCTAGCTTAAAACTAGGTTTAGTCACATTTTAAATTGAGGCTTAGGTTGGTGACATTGAAGTGTCATCAATAAGCTAAACCAAGCTTTCAACGACACTAACACTGTGATTCAGTGATAGCGGAATAACTATCACCCTGATAAATATTCAATGAAGATGTTTCTTACCCTCGAAATTTTTAGACACAGGGGATTCTCATTAAAATATGACGTCCTAAAAGAGTATCTCTTTCTGAAATAAAAATAAACTTCATAAAATTGATCATGTACGAGTCTTACCTTCCTTTGAGTAATATTTTTGTAAGATCTTTGTCTATATGATGTTTTCATCCCACTGTATATATATCCGAATGTTCATTTCATCACATGTATTGAAAATCTTATATCGCTTTCTAATATCTATATCAGACGAAACGTTGTAGAGTGACCCTTTCTCTGAAGCCACCCTGGGTGCAAGTAATGGTACCTTTCTACACAACCAACTTGTTTGTGTAGAAAAAACATTGTCTTTGTTTACTTAGACAAAGTTCAAGTATAGCCTGTCTAAAAATATATTGAATCCAGGTCAACAGACAAACTATGTATGATTAGATGAAAATATACACGTGGAAATTTAATGTTTTCCTACATTAAAGCAGTTCATAGTCACACGTATATATCAATTATTATCAATTTGTTATTGTCAGATATATAGTCCAATTCTCACAAAGGCGATACCGACATTAAACGACTTTAGCCGTTGGAACGGAATTCAAGTAAATATTACACTATCCGTTATTGCATTCTTGTGTGCAACATTGTCATTACGAATTTGCATTGCCACTGCATTGAGATCGCCAACAATCACAAAGTGAACGCGAATGCCGATAATGCAATACTGAATGTTGACCTAGCGAATACCGGATTGCGCAATGCAAACTTGTAATGACAATGTTGACGACTGGAATAATCAAACTGCAATATGCAATATTAACCCTGAATACATGAATGACAATAAAGGAAATGATAAGGTTCAATTCGAATAACACAATGTTAATGCTGCACACAAGAATGCAATAACGGTAGTGTAATATTTACTTGAATTCCGTTCCATATTAGCCGTTGATAGGGCGTTAAATAATACTAAACCATCTGTACCACAAGAAAATAGTATCATCATGTCATTCAAGTTTCGTATATACATATACCAAGGCAAACGTTATGTTAACGGAATATATTAGGTGGTACGGTATCATGTGATGTGAAATTGTGTTGGATGGCTCGTAAACCAACCATGAGACTTAATGTTTAACAATTATTGAAAAAATCAATAGGCGCCTGTCAGGATGGTAGTTTTTTCGCAATTTATGGATATGTCTTGATAACACGCGTCCTTTTAAAATCAAAACAAAACTAGAACGCGTTTCACTGTATCGGGAGAAGCCACTACTCAATAGTCAGGACTTACCTACATGCGGTATTCACAGGGTTGGCTCGTTAGTGCTTCACGCCCTATCAAACCAATGAAAGGCTTCGATTTTCAAATATTCAAATTTACTTTTTTAATTCATTTTAAACATATACATCTTGATTCTTGTTCTTTCTATGAATAGGTTTACCTGAGTAAGGTTAAAGGCAGACATGTAAAGTAAGGTTGTGTATTGAAGCTACCCGGTGCTTGCCAGTACTCCCACCTACCAATAGAACAGGGTACTTGTTTAACAGAAGCCATTTTTAACAATGTGTGTTCATTATACCATAGTTTACACCAGTACTTAAAGATTATAATGTTCCTCGTTGTTAAAATAACAAGATATATACCCACGAAATATTCTGACAAGGTCACAAAGACTTGATGCAGTAATGTGATATCAAGCGCTTTGTGTAAACCCCACACTTTTCATGCATATTACCTGCATTACCGATGTCAAAAAAGTGACAACAGTGAGCAGAAATTTAACAACATAGATTGACATGATATTTTCCGAGGAAACTTAACTTTTTCTACCCTGTAACGCTAATTGACTCTGCGTTAATTTAAAATGCGATAATAAGTGAGTTTCTTGATAGAAAGCAACTTGTTTATAACAGAAGGAAGGAGAAAATAGCATCTACCTTGCTTAGGTCAGGACGAAAATACCACAGTTCATCCGTAGTTACGTTTTCACTGTCAGCCAATTTATATTTTTCTGTGTCACACTTTCCCTATGGAACACATATATTTTTTTATCGCAGTTAGGAAAGGAATAGATTTATTCTCAGCATCAATAGCAACATAAACATTTCGTATGTATTTGTTTTTATAGTTTCTTTGTTCACAAAAAGAGTGACATTACCGGGTTAATCATTTTTTGAGAGGAAGAGAGAAATAACAGAGATTGAGAGAGGGAGAGAGATAATGCGGATGGGGCGGGGGGCAAAAGAGAGGGGAAATAATGGGGATGATATGACACAGGGAGGAAAGAGACAGAAAAAGAGAGAGAGAGTGGAGAAAGAAACTAGATCAACTTATACTGAGAGAGAGAGAGAGAGAGAGAGAGAGAGAGAGAGAGAGAGAGAGGGGTGTGGGGGTGTGGGGTGTGGTATGAGAGAGGGAGGGGTGACAAGAGTGAGAGAGAGAGAGAGAGAGAGAGAGAGAGAGAGAGGAGGCTACAGATGAGAGTGTGTAAGCGCTTATTTATTTTTCTCTCTCCAAATGCCATAGATATCCCATGTCGCATTTTTCCATATTTGCTGATAGTTTCCTTTTTTCCGTGTCATCATATGCCTCGTTAAAACAAAGTAGCAATTTCCACTTAAATATGTTATGCTTATTTTCCTTCAAATTATTAGAATATGAATAACACAAAATTTTCAAATATTTGTGATCCTCTTATGTCAAATTTCTTCCGCCACTATTAGAAACTGTGTGTAGATATGACTTTGTCTGCAGTAATTAATTTTGTTATACATAAATGGTACAACTTTAGTGAATCAAGACCAAAATATGTGGATATAGTCAAACTAGTTAGGTATGGATTGAGAAGGAAATTTTGTCTTAAAAATACCAAAGGCTGTCTTTGTTACATAGTTTAATATAAAACAAGCGCATATAATCATAATGTAATTGAAAAACGTCTGTATGTAATTATGAAAGGAAATAAAATAAATATTTCAAAGCACCACGGTACGTGAGACCTAATTGTATGAGTGTTTGCATTCCCTGTCTGTTAGCGTGTATGTGTGTACCTGAGGGAGTGACTACCTGCGTGTTTGTCTTGTAAGCGTCTTTGTAATTTGTATTTACACTACGTTTTGCTGACTGAAAGGTCTCGTTGCCCGGCTTTGAGGTAAAAAAAAAAGAAAGAAAAAGAAAAGCTTGGGACAAAACATATGATTAAGAGGATGAATTTCAAAATTATATTATGTCAATTATCGTAAACGAAGAAAATGGTGAATCGATTGTGTTAACCGAATGTATTGAATTATTGTTGACTTTTCAATATATTGTTAAATTAAAAGCCTTTTAATCCATAATGGGTTCTACAAAATCTACCAATTAGTTTTTAAGTTGTTTTTTAAATTTCTACCGAAGAGAGGTGCTTCAACACCGTGAAGATTTAGAAAAAAGTAAATATTTACTTGCCAAAATTGAAAGTTGGAGAACATATCTGCATAAGCAAAAGCAATAAAAAGACATTGGAGATAAATATCACTATATATTTCAATGTTCCTCTTTAGATATTCAATGAAGATGTTTCTTACCCTCGAAATTTTTAGACACAGGGGATTCTCATTAAAATATGACGTCCTAAAAGAGTATCTCTTTCTGAAATAAAAATAAACTTCATAAAATTGATCATGTACGAGTCTTACCTTCCTTTGAGTAATATTTTTGTAAGATCTTTGTCTATATGATGTTTTCATCCCACTGTATATATATCCGAATGTTCATTTCATCACATGTATTGAAAATCTTATATCGCTTTCTAATATCTATCAGAGACTGTAAGTGACTTCTTAACTTGATATACAG
>NC_047028.1:16447419-16600461 GCF_902652985.1 Pecten maximus
ATAGAGGACCATGCCACTTTCTTTTTCTCAAAATTATGGTTGCTATGGCAACTGGTCACTGAATTCTCTTTTTTGTGAACAACACATATTTCAGACATTCTGAATTTCAGAAATATTGACAAGCATGGGTTATCTTAGTTAGCCTCTAATTAACAGTTCCAATTCACCATTGATCGTGCAGAATGCGGGGGTATTCGTCAGCCATTCTGGTGACAGTTCTAGTAAATCCTGAAAGAATTACCGAAGGCAGTTTGATGCTTACTTGAAAGAATGCGATCATGACAAGCCCAGTTACAGACAAACCTCAATGAACTGCATTGTCACGGTATATGTTACTAAGACAACTGAATAGTTACATTGAACAACACAGCCTCTCATTGCCTCCATGTTAATCTGAGTTGCATCATTAGCGTTTAGATGCAGTGAAGATCACATGGCGTGATTGTTACGTCATTTTAATTAACGTCATGAGAATAAAGATTGCGAACAATTGCGTTAATAAGATGTCATTTTGACGCAATCTTTATCACGGAAAGGCTGTGTACTGTGTATCAGATTAGTTGCAATTCAAGTTGATTTTAAAATGCCATTCTTTCAAATGAACTAAAAAGAAAATGGATGAAAATTAAAATAAAATATCTATTTAAGAAAGGCAGAGTTCAACATAAGAGAATATTTATGTAACAATTAAACGCTTGTTAGATTGTATTCATTTTCAATATCAATGCAATCTTGGTGACTATATTCCAGGCGACCTAACGGGAGCCATTCTATATATCTGTCACCCAGATTGCATTTATATTGACAATAAATATAACAAAACAAGCGTTTAATTGTAAATTCAAGACAAAATGGCCCGGGTTCGTGAAAAAAAAACAATACAATAAAACAGAACTCTGAAACAAACAAATAAAACGCAAACTACAGTGGAACTTCGTTAACTCGAACTCGACGGGACCACGAGAAAACTTCGAGTTATCCGAGTGTTCGAATTAAGCGAGTTGTCATTTTTGGTGCAAAGTTTGGTCAATATTTGTCAACATTATATAATCATTATAACTCCGCTCTGTCGCTCACCAGATCAGTGTAAAGACTGGTCAATACATGTAAATATATATGTAATATTTCCTTCTGTCATTCGTAGTTTGGTGTAGTTTTGCCGATATACAGTCTCGATACAGTTTCTTTCACTTAGTCGCTTCAATAACGATCTGATGTTCATGTCATATTTTCAAAAGGAATAACGATAAAAAATGGAATTCAACCGAATAACAATTTAGTAATGTTATATCAAATAACCGTTTAAATTTAACACATATTATATGTAAAACGTAACAGAACCATTACTTATATTGGACATATAAAATACTGTTTGATAGTCCAAGTTACGTTTTACCGACAACCACGCCATTTCCATGTGTATTAGCACAGGAAGCTGGTACTGCGCATGTGCGTATAAAATGTTACTGTTACTGAGTTCGCGTTTTATCCGATTTAATAGACAGCACTGACCGCTACAGTCGTACTCTGAACACCTCGGCAGTAAATACGCTATTGTTTCAGCAGTTTACAGATTTAATAGGCACCGGTGACTGTTTCATTTCTACACCTGTAAAAACATCAGCCGAGTAGATCTACCGGTGTGTCAGGTATTAGTTCCGCTTGAGCGAGCGGGTAGATGAGTTGTTGACTATCGTGTGTACTATTATCGGCGACCGCCTTAGGAAATTACCTGATATAAGTATAACAGTACTTTTTATCACCGACCGTTGTTGTTATAAGATCCCACCGACAATTTCTTTCATGAATTTATGAAACACTTATAATCGCATATAATAATCGGTAGAATTGTAGTGCTGATACAAACGGAATTTTGATGTTGAAAAAAGTCGGCGTTTACAACCGATCGTTGTGAAACTCATGAAACTTCGAGTTATTCGATCATTTAAAGTAGGATTTTTATTGTTGTGACCAATTTTCACTTCGTATTATCCGAGTTTTTCGAGTTTTCTGAATTCGAGTTTTCCGAGTTTTTTTTACTAGGATAAAGAGAGAATTCGGCAGGGACTGACGAAGTACTTCGAGTTAAGCGGGGTATTCGAGTTTTCCGAGTTCGAGTTAACGAAGTTCCACTTTTGTTTGGTAATTGATAAAGCTACGAGTCACCAGTAAAACTCAATATGCGATTGTACAATCAAGATTCAAATTTCCACATCTGACAAGTATTCATTTCTAGCTTTTGATTAACTTTGTAAACTGTGTTGGCGTCAATCCTGTTTTGTAACGTAATACCAGTTCCGTGCTGACAAGTATATATAGAAAGGTAAAATGTTCATACTATTGTTTGATAAGGTATGCATTGAGATACTGACGAAGATATGTTCTCAGGTTATCTTTGATGAAGAAATATAACACTCCGCAGAATCATGAAACAGAAATTGAACAAGGACTACAAGCGAAACCGCGATGATCCATCAGAGACATTTTAATGATAAATCAATCCAAAAGTTCTAAAAAGGGAAGATTACTTACAATTTTGTGCATATGAAATAACGAATTATTCTTTCATTTAACAGGAATATTTGATATGGAAATGTATAGAGAACACTAAATGGTTTCCCGTTGAATATAACATATAGTTCATGAGTGTCACAGAATATCAGTATTTACCCTGTTCGTGAAATATATGTTATATTCAAACGGAAGCCATTCAATTTTCCATTCGTTTTATTTTAAGAGACGAAGAAAGAGAAAAAAATATGTGTCCTTAAGCGCAAAAATAGGAAGTAAATCTATCCTTTTTATTACGTTCGAGATGGCGCCTATTTGAATGGGGTTGTTCAACGCAATGATAACATTTTCTGCGATGACATCATCTCCATGAAGCTATGCAAATATCAAAATATAGATGTAATGCACATCTTGTCCCAATATCTGGTGCTATGGAACCTGCCTACAATGCATAACACAGTTGCCGTACGTTCATTCTGGTCATGCGAGATAAATATGTACAGCATGTACACTTAGCCGAAAAATGTTCACAGCTCAACATTTTTAAATATCACAGTGTTTTATACGTCGATATGTTGGAGTATAGATAACCGAACAGCCGAGCTGGTTTATGGACAAGGTACCTAGTCCCAAGACAAATTATCACTTTACACGTTTTTAAGAAATTATTATAACTGCTCCCACACAGCATTGTTCGTTTCACTGACTACCGTTTCCATTTGAATTACATATTTTTCCTATTATCGTTGGGAAAAGGTTGGGAAGATGGATTTAACAATTCGGGATTTAACACTGGTTTCCAACTGGAACTCCCAGATGTTTATGGATACCTCATGGCAACAGTAGCTAATGAAGCTGAAATTCAAACCAGTTTAAGATTCAGTTGTTTGCGAATGGTTCCATTTTTTCGTTTAACTACGTCAATGCCTGGCAATGACTGGTTTGATTTTAAATCCGTGTGCAGGCTTTCCTCCACCACCAAAACCACACTCGTCCTTAAATGACCCTGGCTGTTGATAGGACGTTCAATAAAATCAACTAAAAATCAGTATAGAATGATTGAAATTCACTCTATTTTCATTTTAGATCAAGAAGGATAAACAAAAGATAAAGGGGTCTTATTCTTTCACGGAGAGGATTTCTGGTTATCAAAAAAATATGTTGACATTTATATGGGCATTAGCAGGGATTGATGGGGGTTATTTCAATTAAGATGATGTCGTTTAGAAGGCCATATTGTTAGCGAGAGTACATGCGCACAGACGTAGTACAAATGTCAATGAACGGTCCAATTGGTATCCGTCAACAAAGGTCGTTTTCTTGATGGAAAATCGCCATCATTTGGCAAATTTTGACAACATACAAAAATCTCTTAAGATTGAAATTGTCAGTCAAAATTAAAAAAAAAAGTAATAATAACAAACGCAGAAAAAATAGCTCAATATTTAATGACATGTAACGATATTTATTACGACATTATTCCACGCGACATATGTAGATACGTACATGTATTTGATTACCTCACTCACATCAATAAACAGTCTGCTACGTCAGGAATTTAATCTAAATAAAGATTTTATGAAACGGTACACGCAACAACACTTTTTGTACTTCCTTTTTACTATACGAATTTAACAAATCATTTAGAGCATAATTTCATGTTTGAAACAGTTGACTTTCACCTTACAGAAAATGTTGGAATTTGGACTGCAGTGAGAGCTACAACACTCGTTTCCGCTCTCCAAATAGCCAACCTTTAACGAGTTCTTAGTCATTCTATTGTCAAATGTTAACGGGATGAATTGTATCCATTTCAAATGAAGAGCTTAACTTTAATAATTTGTCGTTTTAACTCTTCCTTATGAATTCATAGGTGAATTCGTGTTTTTGCGACAACAAAATATGTCGGCAAATTTGGTCCGGAACTGATTTCCCGATAAGCCATTCAGAATAAAATTTGAACAATGGTTCAACAGAGTACCCATTAGGGCTAAGGAGGAAACCAATGGGGTCGCATCTTTCAGTTCATTAAAAGGTTTGCTATACACTACTCCATACGAGTGAAGAAGCATTGAAGGGAGACAGCATATTAAAAAGAACAACGTAACCGCGAATAACATCTTAAGTATCCCCTTAAAGGCATCATCTCGGATAGTTTCAGAGGACGCACTATTCGCCCGGCCTGATGTCAAATTCTTTCTTCTTTGATTTGCTTTATAAAGCCCTCGAATTACCAATGTATTGAAAACACAGACTAAACAGAAGGGAAATATAACGCAACCGGTACCATGTAAGTAAGCAGTGTACTCAAAGCAACTTTCAAGTGTGAATTCCGGTACAATGCAATAGTCTTTGTTCCATTGCAGAAAAACAATTGGAATAATTAAAGCAACACAGACCAGAAACATTACACACACATGGATCACCACGCGTTTTCTTGTACAGAACCTGTTGGCTTTTAAAGGGTGACAAACAGCTATATAACGATCGATAGTGACGGCTACAGTGATCCATGAGGATAATTGGGAAAATAACATTGTGACGGCAATATGCAAAGCGCGTGTTTTCTGTCCAGTGGTATTATAGGTCTGGTACCTTCTGATAATTTCCAGTCGAATGAAGATCCCATAGGCGACCAATGCACATGTGTC
The DNA here is from genome assembly GCF_902652985.1 of Pecten maximus. Lineage (NCBI taxonomy): Eukaryota > Metazoa > Mollusca > Bivalvia > Pectinida > Pectinidae > Pecten > Pecten maximus. Next base: position 16,452,582 of record NC_047028.1, read on the forward strand.
GGATATGGTAAGTAACGCGAGATACAGGTAAAATGAGCACGATTTACACAGCCTAATCAAAACCACAAGAGACAAAAAGTTACCCACAATTCCTAAGGACAGACCGACCAGCGAAACAACGAGAATATAAAATACGGTCCCAGGAAGAAAAATGTTTTCGTCATGGTTGGTGAAGTTGTTATGCTCCACGTTTGATTTTGAAGACTGAAGTTGAAGTCTCCCATGATTTCGCTGAAAATTGTAAAACTTCATATAAAATGTAAATAATTGAACATCCTTTTAGTTTCTCTAACTAAGCATGATTTTAGAATCATACGACAATTTGAAATTTTCGTAAGTGTTTTAATATCATGTTACCATTCACTCATACGTGTATACGCCTTGAGTTTTTATTGCATCGAATTCTTGTCGACCAGAAACATTCCTTGACAGTTTTGAATAATGGGAAATAACAGACATTTATCAAATATGGAATTCGATTTTTTTGGCCAGTCAAGTGTACGTTTACCGTCTTGGTATTACCACCATGTACCAAGCGACCTTCATTTAATATTGGTACAAATATTTAATAGCTCTCTGTCATTCCCAGATGGCGGTTCTAAATGTCGCATTGCGAAATGAAGCAAGATGAACGATTTTACGAGTGAAAATTTCATACGTAATCAAAAAGTGTTATATCGGTGCCCAAGTCGCATTGCTTTGGTAAATATTGATTTTAAGCGAGGGAAAGTCTGGCATACTTTTACTTAGTAATAGAAAACTACTGACCAGACGTACGAGAATCACACTAGTGATGGTAAGCATTATTTATCTGAGACTGAAACACATCCTTACGGCAATTTCTGGAATGTTGATGATACTGCCATAATGTGTTAGATAATTTATTAAAAGATTATTATTTGATTATGACATATCTCATGAGAAAATTATATTTCCTGGTCCAAAACTTGATAATATCAGTATTGATTTTATGTAATTGAAAAATGTAGTACAACGTTTTTGTTTTTTTTTTGTTTTTTGTTGTTTTTTTTTTTTTGTTTTTTTTAATATTATAATAAATCTATTTCTTACGCTTAAATAGATCCTCCTAAATTAAGTAATTTACACGCATCATCAGTTAATTTATAAATATTTGGATGGTAATATATTTGCGCATCCACTTCTAAAAAGTCTCAGCAGTCCAAAATTACACTCCTAAATTATCTCGTAATCAGTGTTAGATTGTAAAAAAAAAACACGTACAAATATATTAAAAGACAGAAATTCATGATTATGGTTTTTGCAGTACCATTGGTAAATTCAGATTTGTTTCACAAATCTGATTAATTTGCTTTACCGAGAAAGATTTAAGATACATTATTCTTATGCGTTCAAATAAGCAATCTAATTCTCAAAAAAGTCTTGTAATATACATCCGGATATTTGCAATCTCGATAGCCACAAAAGTGTTTCAAAAGAATTAATTCATGGTTTTCGCTAGCAAATTATTTAAATTCAGAGGTTTACCATGACAACATTATCTTGCGTCATAAGTATCCATGACACTTTAAGTAGTTATCCTGAAATTTGAATATCTCGTAGCAGTATCTCAGTATAATTAAATAAGTATCATTTTTAGGTGTTATCCCTATTTGAATGAAATAAGAAATAATTAAATTGGGATTGTTAGATTAGTTGGGATTGCGATTAATATGTAACTGTTATTATGGCATATACCAGATTGTACCAATAAAATGGAAAGACACCATAGCTTCTGATGATCAGATAAACAATATTAAAAAGACAGATAAATAAGAATATGTAAAATACGACATTCGTTTTTAAAGGTTTATACAAACGAAATAAAAATAAAATAGAACCTTCAACTACCACCAAGAAAGGGAAACTATTATTTCAATCATACATTATCAATGACTTGTAAATCATACCTTATTTTCCGGTAATGTTCAACAAATGTTTGTTATTTTATGAATTTTAGTAACAGGAAGAAATGCCGTAAAAAGCTAGCATGCTTTTCTGGTAACGCAGCCTAAGAGACTGCTAGAATTCTTATAATTTCAACTAGTTAAATTTAAGAATTATCAACATTCAGTTTTACAACAGGAAAAAAAAAAATATAATACAAAACAAAGACAAAAATTAATCAACTTACCTTTGAAGTTTGATGTATCAACTGGACTCGCCGGCGCAACCTGCTGAGAGCTGAGAAACGCTGATGTGGAATCTGCAGCAAACAATCTAACAACTGACCAGATAGCACAACCGTCGTCGTATCACGTGATAAAATGAAATATCATGATTGGTTCGCTGGTGTTTAAGCTAACCTGGGTGTGCCATCTTATGATACTGACATTGATGAGGTTTGTTTCTGATCACAAAGGATGATATATACTGGACAAAAAGTTAAGGATCATGAAATTCAATCAACACAGTTTTAGAAATATAAATGAATTTAATAATGTTTTGTATTATCAAGACAGGAAAATCAGTGATGTCAATGATTACACATAAAATTTCCGTGTTTATTCATAAGCGTCAAGAACAGATAACTCTAAGAATCAGCGCCCTCTAAATTAAAGTTTGAAAACGAATGGAGCATGTCAAACACTTGATCGAAAAAAAGTCCGTGAACTGTCATCGAAGGCTTAATTTAATAGACAGTGTGACCTCCGTCGACATTCATAACTGCCCTGCAACGTCTACGCATGCTCCTATTTAATTGTCCATGGTTGATCTGTGGGATACGTTGCCATTCCTCTTGCAGAGCTGTCATGAGCTCTTGTCTGTTCTGTGGAGGATTAGGTCGAGCTGAAACCCGGCGTTGCAGGATTCAGGTCGGGAGAACGACTTGGCCAGTCCATGCGAACAATTGTCTCCCTTTGAAGATAGTCGTTTACAACACGAGCACGGTTAGGACGAGCATTGTCGTCCATCAGAATGAAGTCATGGCCGACAACTCCTGCAATAGGTCTTACTATAGGATGTAGAATTTCGTCCCTGTAACGAATTGCTGTCAAAGATCCATTATCGACCACATAGAGGTCGGTATGGTAGTAAATACTTATTCCAGCCCAAACCATTACTGATCCACCCCAAAAGCGGTCATGTTGGGTAACGCAGCAGTCTACATAGCGCTCACCCTGCGACCTCCATACCCTCCTCCTGCCGTGAGGAATGTCTACACAAAATCAAGACTCGTCTGTGAAAAGAACAGATCTCCAGTGACGCAACTGTCGGTTCAAATGTTGAGTGGCCCATTGATGTCTCGTTTGTCGATGGACTCGTGTCAAAATTGGTCGCACGGCGGGTCTTCTGGCTCGTAAATTAGAGGTAGCAGTCTGTTTCTTATTGTCTGAGAAGAGATCCTCTGGTTTGTAGACATTTGAAATTGCCTATTTAAGACAGGAGCAGTCACGGACCTCTGACGTCTTGCCATATTGCAGATGAACCTATCCTGCCGTACTGTTGTACTGCGTGTCCGTCCAGATCTGGGTCGTTGTTGGACACTATTGGTCTGTTGATACCGATTCCATAGCCTACTTATCACACTTTGTGAAACATTAAGCTGGACAGCCACATTTTTCTGATTTTGACCTGCTTGAAGTAGTCCTATTCCTCGCGCGGCTTCCATATCATTCAAATGTTTAAGCATGATTGATTAGTATTAGTATAAACTCGATCTAATACGTAAAGATATCCCTCAATTTAAGTTAAAAAGTATCGCAAACAAAACTTAACACATTCACCTGTAGTGGTTGTTCAGTCCGTTTTAGACACCAGCACTGTTCACCAGACCAGAACAGCATACCCTCATGATGCATGTGCATACAACACTGAAACCGAGTACCCATCTATGACCTCTATTAAGTCGCGGGCGAAATATTGGGGATCCAGCTACATCTCTATCAGCTGGCACCCTACCTTTTCGTCTGCTTTAATGTCCATAGTTTAAGAACAGGAACTCTACAAATCTGGACTCAATATTAAGCTGCTACGGGAACGGATTCTCGAGTGAGGTCGGAATGACACTGAGCGTTCGTATCTCCCGGCTCTTAACTTATAGGGAACTTTAACTAATGAAAACGCTGAAGAATTCTAGCACGAGACATTCCCCGCGTTCCTATATTAATATGAATAACACCCGAGAGGCTCGAGTAAATATTAAGTGAATAACTCTAGAGAGGTTCCGAAACTAAACAATAATGGCTGCAAGTGAAGACGAACCGTATTTTCTGAGATAACTTAAGCCTCTAATGGACTATGAAACGACATATTGTATGTTTAAATGGAATACACATGACAGTTATGATATAAAGTCCCGACACTGAACAATATTTATGAGAATCAACATGTGTTTATAGAACAAGAGGCCCATGTGGCCTGTATCGCTCACCTGATTGGATTAGACCAAATGTCAAAATAATGCTCATGTTCAATTCGTTTTATTTGTAAATCTCAAACAATTCTATACATTATGTATATGGTTATAGTGTGGGGATCCCAACTGCTTTAAAGAGAGTTTTTAGAACATGCATTCATCACTTTATGACTAGTAGAGATTTAGATGAATTACGTTTATTTCCCCTATTGGGCCCGCCACTTTGGCCCTTTGGGGTCAGTGTTACCTTTTATGCAAAATCTGTCCCCCTTTTCCCAAGGATGTTTATGACTAAATATGGTTCAAATCCATTCAAAGCTTCATGACAAGAAGCGATTTAAAGGTGATACCCCTATTTCCCCTACGGGGCCCGGCCCCTTTGGCCCCTCGGGGGTCAGAGTCACCATTTATGCAAAATCTGATCCCTTCCCCAAGCATGTTTCTGACCATATTGTGTTCAAATCTATTCATAACTTTATGACAAGTCGTGATTTAAAGGAATTACCTTTTTACCTATTAGGCCCCGCCCATTTGGCCCCTTTGGGGTCAGATTCACCATTTATGCAAAATCTGTTCCCATTCCCCCAAGGATGTTTCTGACTAAATTAGGTTCAAATCCATTCAAAACTTCATGACTAGTAGCAATTTAAATTAAGGAATTACCTCTATTTCCCCTATTGGGTCCCGCCTATTCGGCCCCTTGGGAGTCAGATTCACCATTTATGCAAAATCTGTTCCTCTTCCCCCAAGGATGTTTCTGACCAAATTGGGTTCAAATCCATTCATAACTTTATGACTAGTAGCGATTTAAAAGAAATACCTCTATTTCTCATATTGGGCCCCGTCTCTTTGGCCCCTTTTGGGTCAGAGCCACCATTTATGCAAAATCTGATCCCCTTCCGCCAAGAATGTTTCTGACCAAATTTGGTAAAAATCCAATAAGAGCTTTTTGACTAGTAGCGATTTGAAGCAAATATTGACGGACGGACGGACGACGGACGCCGCGCCATGAGATAAGCTCACCGGACCTTTTGTCCAGGTGAGCTAAAAATAAGATACCATAACAATCGTTTCAACTGACGTCTGCTCGTACATAGTTTCAATACACAGAACTGTTTTACATTCCAAACACATATCTCGTTATGTTGCGATGTTACAACATCAACATTCATTACGATTTGGATACAATACATGCTTAGATTGAAGATCTCGGTATATCTAACAATGTGAGATCAATTACTGGTGACTTTCCCTTGATAAACGAGGCACGAAATCGTGTCGATATTGGAACACGTGTTCGTTACAATGAATGATAAAGTTTACAGACTTGTCACATGAGATTAATCATTATAATACATCACAGTCTGGATTATAATAACCTTCATAAACACGATATAAGCACGCATGGTAAACACGATATAACCACGCAGGGTAAATAAAATATGAACGTATTTATTGGTGCCATTCCCATTACATATAAATGGCAATATCATGTCTACTTATTGTACATTTGTACACAATATTAATAATGAAAATGTATGAGGTCCATAGGCATAACATTTAGGTACCATAACACACGTGTAAGCGAGGAGCAACCTGATGTTTAGATGATAAAACACACGTGTAAGTGAGGAGTAGCCTAATGTTTAGGTATCATTACACACGTGTAAGTGAGGAGCAGCCTGATGTTTAGATGACATAACACACGTGTAAGTGAGGAGTGGTGTGATGTTTAGGTATCATAACACACGTGTAAGTGAGGAGCAGCCTGATGTTTAGGTATCATTACACACGTGTAGGCGAGGAGCAGCCTGATGTTTAGATGACATAACACACGTGCAAGTGAGGAGCAGCCTGATGTTTAGATGACATAACATATGTGTAGGCGAGGAGCAGCCTGATGTTTAGGCATCATTACACACGTGTAGGTGAGGAGCAGTCTGATGTTTAGGTATCATTACACACGTGTAAGTGAGGAGCAGCCTGATGTTTAGGTATCGTTACACACGTGTAGGCGAGGAGCAGCCTAATGTTTAGGTATCATAACACACGTGTAAGTGAGGAGCAGCCTGATGTTTAGGTATCATAACACACGTGTAAGTGAGCAGCAGCCTGATGTTTAGGTATCATAACACACGTGTAGGCGAGGAGCAGCCTGATGTTTAGATGACATAACACACGTGCAAGTGAGGAGCAGCCTGATGTTTAAGTATCATAACACACGTGTAGGCGAGGAGCAGCCTGATGTTTAAGTATCATAACACACGTGTAGGCGAGGAGCAGCCTGATGTTTAGATGACATAACACACGTGTAAGCGAGGAGCAGCCTGATGTTTAGATGATAAAACACACGTGTAAGTGAGGAGCAGCCTGATGTTTAGGTATCATTACACACGTGTAAGTGAGAAGCAGCCTGATGTTTAGATGACATAACACACGTGTAAGTGAGGAGCAGCCTGATGTTTAGGTATCATTACACACGTGTAAGTGAGGAGCAGACTGATGTTTAGGTATCATTACACACGTGTAAGCGAGGAACAGCCTGATGTTTAGATGACATAACACACGTGTAAGTGAGGAGTGGTATGATGTTTAGGTATCATAACACACATGTAAGTGAGGAGCAGCCTAATGTTTAGGTATCATAACACACGTGTAGGTGAGGAGCAGCCTGATGTTTAGGTATCATTACACACGTGTAAGTGAGGAGTAGCCTGTTTAGATAACATTAAACACAAATAAGCTAGAGGCAGTCTGATGTTTAGGCATGACATAATGCACGTGTAAGCGAGAAGAAGTCTGATGTTTAGATAACATAAACAATCAATGGGTAGTTTTCCCGGTTTTAATTACAATTATGAAGAACTACGGTATTGATTTTCACATTATATCATCATTAGGGTATCAATTCAAACAATCAACATTTTTTTTTTATTTTTACATAATTTATTTGCTACGAACACATAGAGTCTTCAAATAAATAAATGAATAAATAAGTTTATAGTATTCGAGAAAAAACCCAGCAATAGGCGATTAACAAGTTAATAATTAACTAAATATCTTCATTTCTCAGCAAGATGAATTTCACATTGTCGAGATACTTAAAGGTCAACTTCGAAATCCACATGTAACACGTTGTTGATTCTTACAAGCGACCATAATTATTTTCAAATAACATTGGAAAATAGTTAGATGCCTAGATGCTATTGGGGGGGGGGGGGGGGGGGGGGGGGGTAGCGCAGTATAGCCGTCTCACGTTAACAAGCAAGGAACAATGGTCTTTAAACAGAATCAATAGATTTGAACTAAGGTGGTGTTTTTATAAAAGAAAATTCCACAAAAAAATGAAGGTGCTGTGATATAAGTTTTATTTCTCATGAATTTTAGTTTCTACGCGTGCAGTTCAGATCTAACAACCGGTATTTCTGGTCAGACGTCTGCTGGCTTGTGACAAATTGGAGATTTGGGACTGCGCGAAACAAGAAAATCCACTATGTTTCTGTACTGTCTTTGGTATTTGTGTTGGTTATTTAGACGTTTACAAATATCACATAAGTTTGTTTGTAACACCCCACTCACAGTTTCTGAGGAGAAATATTTCTTCCATTGCAAATATTTCTTATACTCGTCAAAATTCCGACTCAAGACTTTAATGCGATTCGCTAATGACTTGATATTTTTAAAGTCCTTCGTGTCGAGGTAGGAATTTGGAGGATGAAACAAGGAATGATTGGCGGCATCTCTAATAATTGGCACAATTTTGTGACGTAACACAAGATGAAGTGATTTTTCTGTGACGTAATCAGCACATAAACCATTCTCAAACGAGAGATAGAACTTGTACCGGCTGTCCAGTACTTCAAAGCAGTCTCTTTCCGTTGTCATGTTTGGTGTTAGGTTCCAAGCCGCCTTAAAATTACCCTGAAGTCCTAGTTTATAGCGACACTGAAGAGTTCCACATCTTCCATATATGTCTATATCAACGCCGTATTGACGGAGTTTCCGGATATATTCCAACCTTTGAGATTGAGTGGGACAATGGCTGATAAAGGCTACAGTTGTTTTTGTCTTAGCTTTCAGTATTTTATCTATTTCACTTTCGTTGTAGAGCGATGTGACGTTTGAGAATTTGCCGTGCACAAACATGAGATCAGAGTCTCGCCGATATGTCATCGTCCAGTTGAACAAATTACGACTACAATTTTCACTTTGACTCATATGACGTACAAATTCTGGAGGCGCCTCGTGTTCGAATAGTATCCATATTTGCCCACGTTTTTTCTTCTGTTGACAGCTTTTTAAATCCCTGGCTCTAAATAAAACAACGTCGGCCTTACTCAAATACTCACGACGTTTTGTAAGGACACAGTTCGACACTGAACATTTACTAAGCACATGTGACGTGTCCCATTGTTTCCCTACCCAGTCTACAAACCAATGTTGTGGCGTCCAGAACAGCAACATTTTATCTCTTCTGACTTTGTGCTTTCTAGTTTCTGTATTGAAGAATGATTCGCTGCTTGACACACGATGCTTGTCGGTGTGGTGCGCTTTAGGCATTGAGTACCACGTGTATGCTCGTGCAGCCTTTGTTTCGACTGGTGCATTGAGGTGAATCATGACGTGTATTATATAGATCAGAACCGTCACATTTAATATTATCACAGAAAGCTTCATCCATCTGTTGGCGCTAACCATGGCTACTGAAATTAAAAAATGAAACCTATTCAACACTGAACTGAATTAAAATCATGTGCTCCGGAATAGTAAGCGTCTTCTGTCTAATTGACGACACCCGCCATATAAATCTAGATCACGACGACACACGCCATATAAATCTAGTTCACGACGACACCCGCCATATAAATCTAGGTCACGACGACACCCGTCATATAAATCTAGGTCACGACGACACCAGCCATATAAATCTAGGTCACGACGACACCAGCCATATAAATCTAGGTCACGACGACACCCGCCATATAAATCTAGGTCACGACGACACCCGCCATATAAATCTAGGTCACGACGACACCCGCCATAGAAATCTAGGTCACGACGACACCAGCCACATAAATTTAGGTCACGACGACACCCGTCATATAAATCTAGGTCACGACGACACCAGCCATATAAATCTAGGTCACGACGACACCCGCCATATAAATCTAGGTCACGACGACACCCGCCATATAAATCTAGGTCACGACGACACCAGCCATATAAATCTTGGTCACGACGACACCAGCCATATAAATCTAGGTCACGACGACACCCGCCATATAAATCTAGGTCACGACGACACCAGCCATATAAATCTAGGTCACGACGACACCCGCCATATAAATCTAGGTCACGACGACACCAGCCATATAAATCTAGGTACCGACGACACCCGCCATATAAATCTAGGTCACGACGACACCAGCCATATAAATCTAGCTTAAAACTAGGTTTAGTCACATTTTAAATTGAGGCTTAGGTTGGTGACATTGAAGTGTCATCAATAAGCTAAACCAAGCTTTCAACGACACTAAGACTGTGATTAAGTGATAGCGGAATAACTATCAACCTGACATGTTATGATGTATGAGGAGAGGAATTGATATAATCGTATAGCTTGTATTCCAATCCTACTTGTAGATGTAATTGTATTATGATGTAGTGTGTAAGTGTATTTGAATAAAAATATTGTTTCAACTAACTGCATTGTAGCATGAATATGTCTGACTTTATATCGCACAACAAGTGAACAGAATATTTCCAAATGAAATCCTTTTAAGTTGAAAACCCCATAGGGAAAAGATTATTTCAGATGTGGGTATGATAGACTAAAACATCTTCCAGAGCTGAGGGTTAGAAAACGAAGAATATCACCTGAGGGCTGAAGATTTCTCTGTCACGTCCTCAAGGTAGGGATGCTTATTTTTCTCCGATCATATGTCTTATTTACCCATGGCCCAGTTGATCAAATATTAAAAAAAAGTATATCTTACATTGCAACCAAGTGATGACGTGACGTGTATGTATTGCTGCAGTGATGTCACTGTATTGTTGTCATGGCGCCATTGTGTTGTTGCCAGAACGTTTTATCTGTAACCCTCTAGGGGTTGACAGAGAATTCACGCCCTAGGGGGTGACAGAGAAATGCGAGAGACAAAACCTGTTAATGGTGAGAGAAATGGATATATAGCCGCCGAGCGGAGGGTTTTTATCTCAATTCCTGTTCCTAAGGGAATCCATATCTATAAAAGATATAAGATATCTTATATAATATATAAGATTTTATAAGATATCTTAAATCTTTTATAAGATATCTTATAAACTTTTCTTTATGATTTGGTTTGTTTTTGTTTAACGTCCTATTAACAGCCAGGGTCATTTAAGGACGCGCCAGGTTTTGGAGGTGGAGTAAAGCCGGAGTACCCGGAGAAAAACCACCGGCCTACAGTCAGTACCATGCAACTGCCCCACGTAGGTTTCGAACTCGCAACCCAGAGGTGGAGGGCTAGTGATAAAGTATATAAAATATCTCATAAAAGATATGATAAGATATTTTATAAAGAAAAATTAATAAGATATCTTATAAAGAACGAGACTCTCGTGTGACCGGCAAAACGTAAAAGTTCGAGAATGACTGCTACCTCTGTAAGGTAACTTCCGTTTATATCTCATAAACATATAAGATATCTTATAATAATATAAGATATCTCATAAACAGATACGATATCTTATGAATATATAAGATATCTTAAAATACTAGATCAACACAGTTCAACGAATTAAGTATTCTGATGACGTCTTCTTTAAATGACTTCAACTGTTTGTAGGCCGTTAAACAATACAAAATCAACCAAACTATACAGCTTTAAGAAACCTAGTTAATTGCACCAGATAAAGCAGTACCTGTTCGAAGGTATGAGAAAAAGAAGTCTCATACCGGTTAAATAGGGAAAACAGATTAACAGAACATGGATTTAAAGTGTACCCTGAACGAAAAATTATATTTAAATATGTTATTGGTATTGATTAATAAACAAGAATGCAGAAAACCGTATCAAAATCGGCCGACCCATTACCGAGTAATTGCGATTTTTCTCGAAAACACACCTGAAGCCCAAAGCCGAATACCTCGTTTTGGTGACCTCTGACCTGTGACGTCACAGGTTGAACACGATCGAAGCCGCCATATAGGAAATAGATAGAAACAAATATACGTCCCTGCTGTAATTAATGCGAATAAGACAACAAAAATGAAAGTGCTGAATAAACTCTCTGAGTTATATTTGTGAATTAGTTAATAACAAGTGCTACCGAAACCAGGGACATATAATTTTCTTTTTAAACGGGCCATATTCTCTCATAACGAGCCATATACATCATGTAACATCTTACTAATTTTCTATAAAACGAGCCAAATACAACGTGTATCATCTTATTTATTTTCTTTTAAAACAGGTCGTATATAACATGTATATTAATTTAATCTTTTTTAACGGGTCGTTGTAACATGTATGACATTTGAATAACGGGCCGTTTATAACGACTAGCCTTTATTATGAGGGCATGACCGGTTTGTTACATACAAATGTACCAGTATTGATTTCGGTTATAATACTTCTAGTAATAAAAGTTTAAAATGCAATTCATACAAGATGTGAAAAAATTGCTAATCATTTTGAATTTTTTATTAGCCAAAACAGCAACGATACCGTTATTTGTGGTTTTTGGGTAATTGTCCGCAATTGATAAAACGTGTCCATGAAAGATCAGTAACTCCCAGACAAGATTCATGAAGTAAATTTTCAACATCATGGGTATAATTTATATAAATAAGGTAACTTTGGTTAATTATTCTATAGACAAACCTTTGAGATACGAATTTTTTCGTTTGTAAGGAAAACGAAACTCACTGAATTCCAAAAATAACGTGTTTGATTTCAACAACTTGAAAATGTATTCCCTATAGTATAAACGCAATTCTTAATAAAATTCAAGCTCAATTTATGTACGTGTACAACCTGTAAAAGCATGTCTTCCGAACTTTTTTGAAGAGCACAGAAACCAAACGCGAACTCACAAGCAATTATCGGCGTGTGCCGATTAGAACACCAGAAATCACAGACACCTGCGGTGCAGTGACAGGTGTGACGAGCTGGTGGACCGTAATTTCACACCTGGTAATTGTTTAGCGGTATACTAACCCATTCAAACTTGAGAATTCGTAATTCTCCGAACATGTTTATACATTTGTTAAAAGTCCCTTTTTAAGTGAAGATATGACTTGCGACATGAATGGAAAGCAAAACCACAAGGATCTGGATCACTTCATAATAATGACACAATTAAAAAAATAATAGGAAAAAATATATAAAATTTGAAAAAAAATTATACACGAAAATCATTGCGAGTTTATAAGTTTTAGTATTAATTATGATTAGTCACAATGAAATAAATTGTAGGCTTTTTATCATAAAAAATGGAGCTAAAATGATGGTTTTAATAAGTACCTATGCTTTATGCCTGTACAGAAAGTATCAATTATATTATAATTGTTGCGAATCACTTTTATATAATTTCACTGACAACGATCGTATATAAATTATATCTTTCTCAAGCATTTAATCGTCCTTAATCCCTGAGACCATGGCATGTAAAATAAGGGATAAAATCTGTATATGTAGAAGTTTGTTGTAGACTTCAACACTGGTATTCATACGAGAGAAAGATTTAGTCTATTGTAGATCATGATGATTATACTATATTACTTTCTGAATTAAGTGTCCTTCATGACTAGAAGCGGGTTTTGTATAGAATATAACGCATGAATTTACTGTACGTGTGTTCGTCTTTTCTCACAAACCAGAGTATCCAGAACTGTTGTATTGTTGGTATGTTTATTTGAATATTAATTTGCGAATGAAACGGCACATTATTTTATCTAAAAATGTTGATGCTGTGTTCCTTTCTTTGGTAATGAGTAAGAAATGGTAAACACATAACTGATATACATTTATTGGTGATTGACCGGTTATTACACCAGTCTGTGTTAACCAAGCGGTCATTTTCAGAGTCAATTTCACTATTTATTCAATTTTTTTTTAAACTCAAACTTATATTGTTGGATTCCGACTTCTTGTCGGCAATATTCGGCAAATTCAACAACCTCAAATCTCGTGTCCAGATCGTATTCAGACATGTTTGTGCTGCTACTGTTCACACTGTCCTCTGCTACTGGCCACCATAACAGCCACTCCGTTCAACCTGTGACGTCATAGACTGAAGAGTTCCAAATCAGCGTGACTGACCGATACGCTGATTAGCAGTCGACCGACAGGTGCAAATCGCGTACTTCGATCACAGGTACTTGGGGTAAGAACTATTTTATATAGTAATACCAGAGACCTATATACTAGGGATTCGCAACAAGCTCTTTGGCTTACCAAACGTCACCGCCGAGCGGAAGTTCGGGTAATTTATCCCGAATTAGAGACACCTCGGCCCCGTACCGTCCTCGGCCTAAGACACCTCGGCCCCAATACTTTCTCGGCCTGGACACCTCGGCCTCTATTTATAATATATAATAGTGTGACGGGCTATACTGTAACATGTAATGAATGTTATTAATAATGGAGGTAATATTTTATAATTTTATTGTTTTGAAATTATTTCCTGCTTTATTAATAGGGGAGGTAACTAGCAAGAACTAAAATGTATATTGTATTGCGGTTACTTCCCCTGCCATAACAATTTATTGCATATAAGTTATAAGAGGATGTCAGCCGGTATATATCATTTCGTCGCATGTATATGCATGCATTTAAACGATGTATACCGTTACCAGTTCTTGCCACGTGGAGGCCTCCTCTTTCAAGAACCAAAATGTTTTTTTGTTTTTTTTTTGTGTGTGTGTGACCTGCCTCCTGGGTGTGGCATGGCCTTGTTCGACTGTGAACTGGTCGGCGCGGAGATGTTGGTATACTCCTGAAATGGAAACGAATTAAATTAAAATAACAGTCAAATGATAATGGTATATTTCCAATTTAATGTCATTATACGAGGAAACATTCGCATGGCGGTATTTTGACCGATATGTATAACTTAAGTATTGTTTTATATGTATAACTTTAGTATTGTTTTATGTATATCGTTGATATCTATCCTTACCTCATTCGTCGTCTGGTGTTGGTCGGACCGTCGCTGGGCAGTAGATCTTGCCGACGGTCTTCAGGAAGGTCGAGCTCGAGATCTCCTGCTCAGCATACTAGAAATAAAGACACAGAAGTGATTACATTTAAAAAAAAATTACATTTAAAAAAAACATATTGATAGGCCTAATAAATGTACAATGTACGCATTTCCTTTTATATATTCTTTTATATATTATGGAAGTATATGCTTATCTTAAGTGAATAACAATGATTCTGATTTCAATTCAATAAGTTTTACATACCTGGTCCCACAACGTCTGGATCTTCCCCTGGATCCGGCGGTACACTGTAGTCTGCTGGCGACGCAGGGCCTGCTCGGCTACCAGCCTCATCTGGAGGGTGACCAGGCGGCCTTCCTGGTGAAGCAATGGGACGAGCATGTAGAACGGGAGGTTCGCCCGGCGAGCCTTGGTGTTGATCCTGCGATGCCAACCTATAAACAAAATGAATGATTAATCATGTGATCATAAAACAATTTAACAAATAAATAATCAGATATGACTTATTTTAATGAATAAGAACTTTTATTATGACAATATAGTTCTATCAGGCATCGCTTTGCTTTCTGTATTGTGACACCCATTAATATGTACAACTTACCCTCTACGTCGTTGTTGGTGCGGACGGACTGTCGATGGACGCACCAGTTCGCAGTCGACCAGACACCGCTCCTGAACCAGTATCTAAAAAGTACAAAGGAACAATGCATAAGAGTTTCAATGTATGAACACTGCTTATAAAATAAGAGTATAAATGGAATGACACGTGTAATGTCAGGAAATCGTATGCTTCAGGACATTTTTATCGGTAAATTCTTTCAACGATTAGAAAAACTGTTGATAAATAAGATTGATTCACAACAAACACATATTTAGAAGTTTTACCTGTCGAGGTAATCGACCAGCTGAGTCAGCTCTGGGGTGTTGGCCAGACGCTTCAGCTTCACAAAGGCGTCGTGAATCTGAGGCGACGGGAGGAACGGCAACGCCATCAACTTCCGGATGTATTCCGCAACACCTGAAAAATTGAAATAAAGTTCAATATTTACAATGCTTATTGTAATAAGATATTACTAGTATATATTTTAAGCATGGTTTTAAATAACTGTTATACACTATGTAATTTTATTATTTTGTAATTGTGATATATATGACACTATAATAAACAAATACATTGGATGATTGATTGTAACTTATAACGTTTTCGTTAAACGTCTTATATGTGTAAATACCTTGACGCTTCCTGAAGGTGGCCCTAAGTCCAAGACTGTCGACCTTGCGGAGGACAGCTTGGGCCCAGTGAAAACTGCAGCCCTTCAGGTCCACACCCGGGAACACGCTCCGGACGGCTCGCCAACATCCTAAAATAGCAAAAAGAAGTTTTCATGATATCACATTTTATAACAATAGCTAATAATAATAGCATTTATATTCATCGCACCATTTGCGTATATATGATCTTTTATATATTTTACTATTGCAACACTTTTATTCTATTTGCAAGCGTGTTTAAGTTGTCGTAGTACATGTTGATTATATCAAGTAATTATATCGATCAATTCATATACGTACCAGCCTCGAAGTCCAGCATGAAGCCTTCTACCTCTGGTGGGGATTCCAAACATCATATACGTACCAGCCTCGAAGTCCAGCATGAAGCCTTCTACCTCTGGTGGGGATTCCAAACATCATATACGTACCAGCCTCGAAGTCCAGCATGAAGCCTTCTACCTCTGGTGGGGATTCCAAACATCATATACGTACCAGCCTCGAAGTCCAGCATGAAGCCTTCTACCTCTGGTGGGGATTCCAAACATCATATACGTACCAGCCTCGAAGTCCAGCATGAAGCCTTCTACCTCTGGTGGGGATTCCAAACATCATATACGTACCAGCCTCGAAGTCCAGCATGAAGCCTTCTACCTCTGGTGGGGATTCCAAACATCATATACGTACCAGCCTCGAAGTCCAGCATGAAGCCTTCTACCTCTGGTGGGGATTCCAAACAGGTGAGTAGGTGTCGCAGAACCTGTGAAATGAGATAATATAATGAATACTTCATACATATAAAAAAGAATTATTAGCATTGCAACTGAAATTCCAAATTATCGCTTTCAAGCCTTGTGACGCTCTCGGGAAAATGCTGTATCAATCTTCTGTCATAAATTTAAAGATATTGTCATTACTTACTGCTTCGTAATCCTCAGCTGTCCGACGTGACATCAGTACGAAGCACAGAGGGACCTGCTTCGTACATCCGTCCTGCTGCAGGAAGGCGTGGATTGACCAGAGCTGCTGGAACGGCTCCCGGCGGATCTTGAAGGTCCCGTCACAGTACCATCGTCTCGCCTGCTGCAGAAGCCGAAGCTGGGTAGGTGTGGCAAACATCAGATGACGGTGGCTGCCGACACGGACGTCACCAACGATGAAGTCATCGCAGTCCAGGAACTCGCGATTCACCTGATAATCAAAATAACAATAATGTTAATACAGAATAGGTTACATGGCTTTAACAACTTTAAGAAATGTACGTCGTTATATTCTACGTGGCTTTAACAACTTTAAGAAATGTACGTCGTTATATTCTACGTGGCTTTAACAACTTTAAGAAATGTACGTCGTTATATTCTACGTGGCTTTAACAACTTTAAGAAATGTACGTCGTTATATTCTACGTGGCTTTAACAACTTTAAGAAATGTACGTCGTTATATTCTACGTGGCTTTAACAACTTTAAGAAATGTACGTCGTTATATTCTACGTGGCTTTAACAACTTTAAGAAATGTACGTCGTTATATTCTACGTGGCTTTAACAACTTTAAGAAATGTACGTCGTTATATTCTACATGGCTTTAACAACTTTAAGAAATGTACGTCGTAATATTCTACCATGCCATTTTGGCCTTTATCTTCATATAGTAAATACCTCAAAGTCCAGGTCAACCGGCTCTGCGGGGCGAATGTGCTGCCGACATCGGTTGGCGAACCGGATCAGGTTGGCGGGCTTCGGCAAGTCGAAGTCGTCGTCATCAACGTTGGCCTGCAGCTTCTCCTCCACTATCGTCTGCGCAGATGTAAACGGCTGAGCGTTGGCATCTTCCCAGATCTGAAACAATAATTAGAACAATTATTTCAAATTCAATGCACAATATTGATAATATCGTAACTCGTTCAATGGCAAGACTGTCTATGTGACAATTATCTCCTTCACAAATGTGATAAACATTCAGTCAGTTAACTACCTGTTTCTTGACACGGACAAGCATGGCTGTGGAATGGTCAGGAGGGTGGATGTGGTCTGCTGATCCGGGCGTGAACGTGGTTCCTCTCTGGCTGACGGAAGCGCGGCACCATGTCGATCGGTTCCGGACAGCGCATCTCCACTGAGTTGTGGTGGGGTTGGAGCTCTGTTACAGAAAGACATTTAGAAATGCATATTAAGAACATCATAATCGTACTTATTATTGATATGCTATGATATTGGTTCATATTAGATATGCTATGATATTGGTTCATATTAGATATGCTATGATATTGGTTCATATTAGATATGCTATGATATTGGTTCATATTAGATATGCTATGATATTGGTTCATATTAGATATGCTATGATATTGGTTCATATTAGATATCATCTCGATCATTATTTACCATTCATTCTAATTACCTTAACCGTGTATGAATAGCCATCGGTGGCGATCAGCTTCCGGCAGCGACGGATGGTCCCGCTCTCCACGATCTCGTAGGTGGTGTCCTCGTCTACCACGACGGTGTCAGTGAGGGGCGCATCACCTAAAGATCTGTAATAATAAGGAGTTTACCTCATGTGCCTTTCACTGATTGGTTAATCGATTTGCGGTAATTGACTGAGCTACTCTTATAAGAGGTACTCTATTAAAACAACAACCCCTGCGTCCTTAGCTCCAACCGCCCGGATAAAGATAATTCATATTAATTAATTAATTGATTAACCATTTGAATTGATGTCATTTCAAATTATAAATAATTAAAACAGCACTTAAGGATAAAATAAGAATAACACAATATATCGGAAACGTATAAACATAAGACATTATACGTCTCATAAAAAATCAAACAAAGGCAAAACATATTTCAAAATTGATATTTAATAACATTTTCCCCTGTAAAATGAACCTTTTTAACATATTTAATACATATATACGTACATGGATACTTATACAGTACACTGTATATTATAGAGTAGGGCCGATTTTTACAGAGGCCGAAATTGTCTAGTCACCTCGGCCCCGACCGACATGCGCAAGGGCCGAGGTGTCCAAGTACCATTTATCCCATAGTGCATTGCTGCTCCTACTGTTTAGACGCCATATTGAAGGTACGCCTGAAACACGGTCAGCTTTATGACAGCTCATAGAAGACTATTGTCCGATAACAAATCACGGGAATCAAACGTAAGTGCAATTATTTTTATGTAAACTGGTGTTTCAAACGTATTCCGTCGTGCTTTATGTTCGGAAGACTGCATATGTGACCGTTCTTTTCACGGCGATTACCACGCTGGTTAGCTTATGTCTGGAGTTAAAGACGATGCTACATGGTTTTAGTTTACTTGTTAAACACCTTTTTTTATTTATTGACCAATTTCAAAATGGTTTTCAAATAATTGTTGCTCGATAGTTACTGTATCGCGTTTAGTCAAATTTGTTGTATAATTCATTGTGAATATTTAGTTATTGCCCAGTGAAAATAAGTAAACAAAACAAATTATGGTTATACTGTGAATGGCTGGTGTTACATGGTTTCAGTTTATATCATTAACTCCTTTTTTATTTATTGACCAATTTCAAAATGGTTTTCAAATAATTGTTGCTTGATAGTTATTTTATCGCGTTTAGTCAACTTTGTTGTGTAATTCATTGTGAATATTTAGTTATTGCCCAGTGAAAATAGGAAAACAAAACAAATTATGGTTATACTGTGAATGGCTGGTGTTAAGGACAGTGCTACATGGTTTCAGTTTATATAATTAACTCCTTTTTTATTTATTGACCAATTTCAAAATGGTTTTCAAATAATTGTTGCTCGATAGTTACTGTATCGCGTTTAGTCAAATTTGTTGTGTAATTCATTGTGAATATTTAGTTATTGCCCAGTGAAAATAAGTAAACAAAACAAATTATGGTTATTCTGTGAATGGCTGGTGTTAAGGACAGTGCTACATGGTTTCAGTTTATATAATTAACTCCTTTTTTATTTATTGACCAATTTCAAAATGGTTTTCAAATAATTGTTGCTCAATAGTTACTGTATCGCGTTTAGTCAAATTTGTTGTGTAATTCATTGTGAATATTTAGTTATTGCCCGGTGAAAATTAGTAAACAAAACAAGAGAAAAAGATGGCTGGTAATATCATATTTATGATTAGATTAGTGATTTGATAGCTATAATCTGTAGAATTTTATATAGTATAATCATGACTTCTGTTAACATTGATCTCATGAATAATAAAGCCATTATTGAAAGAAATGCATTAATTGAAACTAATTGAAAAAAGCATAAATCAGTCTAATGTAAATTAAATTAAATATTATACTTTTTGTAAATTATTTAGTGTTTCAAAACAGATATTTGATACAGAATTGCAGGGATTGATCGAGGAATGAGTGTGTTGGAATATAATAGCTATGATATCTTTTTTTGCACATAGCAAAACATTAAATACTGCGGTATATATTTTATTGTATTGTGTGGGAAATTAATAAAATCAAAAGGTTATATATATTTTTCCCCCATTATGACCGATATATACACCCCCCCCCCCCCCCCCCCCCCCCCCCCCCCAACCTTTGGGGCATTGATCACACCTCACCTTTGATAAAAACATTAACACCTGGTCATGGGGCATCTCCTAATAAACTCAAAGGGGGGGTCCATTCAGAATATATGTAGAGTATATACCTGTATGTACCTGTACTTCTGGGTCTACAGAAAAAAACATTGTCATGGTGATCACCTGGGCTCCCCCACTCCATCCAAACCATAGGGACATTGACCACACCTTTATTACCTTTGAGATATACATGAATCAACAGGTGTGTCTCATTGTCAACACCTGTCCTGAGGCTGGCCATGTCCATCTCCCCAAAATACTAGAGTTCACTAAAGGCATGCTGTGCAGTATACAATCTAAATATTTACCTGTACTCTGGAAGACAAAAATCCCTCAGGTGTGTCCTCATTCCCTAATTAAACTTAAATGGGTCCATTCATATTTAGATATATATGTTTTTAGCTATAGGTTTATTTTGAATTAACGAATCTGTTTAATCAACATTTGGGGTATATGAATTTACTGCAGGGTATTTGAAATTTGAATGTTTCAAATTTAAATCTTATAGAAGCTTCTCTGCCTATTCTATACCATAATGTATCAATACTTATTAAACTTGATTTTTTTTTTCAGAAAGCCAAAGAAGGAAAGATCTTTCATTGGTACATGACCTAAGCACTATCAAAGTTTTCAATACTAAATAATAAAATATTATCAATCATCAAACATGACAGTGTTGTTGTTTTTTTTTCATTTTACTTAAGACTTTTGCTATAGCATTTGTCTAATAAACAAGAAATATCTCCAAAAAAAGATAAAAGGCATAGTTTTAATGGTGGTTTTTATACTGTAAAACTGCTGGTGAAATAAATCAACGAATCACTGGTCTAGTGGTGGGTGCAGATGAGCTCTAAGGCCTATACATGTAGGTATATAAGATATATAACATTAAACAACTACAGATGTGTACAGGAGAGTGTTACATGAAAACTGTTCAATATAAAATTATCTACACTAATAAATTTTGTCTTTTGCAAGCCAAGTATAGATATTAACCTAAATTTGACAACTCTAACATTATTAACAGATAATAGTTGGATTAATTTAAAAACAGAATTTCTTTTGTGGTAATATTGTTTTATACATTTTACCCTCAGACCTGTATATAATGGACATATCAAAATAAAATGAAACTCATCCTCGATGTCACACAAATCACAATTGTTACAGGTTCTATTTCTTTGGGTAATATTATTATGTCTACCTATTTCTATATTTAATTTGTGTGAGGATGCTCCACATACATTTATATTTAGTTTCTATAGGTTTAAAACTGTACACAGTGGCTATCTATCAGATATCGATATATAATCTACCTTTCGACAAACTAGATATCTGTTAACATGTTTTGTTTTGTAACATCGGTCAATCTCTGCTCAATGCTTTTAAAAGCATAGTCTACTGGTGAATTAGAATAAAACATGTACTCAATACCTAAAGCGGCTAATTCATTCTTAATGTCACATATCCACACGTCATTCTCATTTACCATTTCATCAAGACATGTTTTCAATACCAGATTATCCGACTGTTTCACCAATATTTAAACACTCTTAATTTTCTCATAATAGTTAATGGTAATCTACCCAATTCACAGTAAACGAAGTCATTGCAAGTTGATTTAGGCACCTTATTAAGTTAAGTATTTTTTTTTACAGAATTTCTAATGTACGCTTTCGACATCCGGTGCTTTATGAAATCCCCATATTTCCGATGCATAACGTAAAATACTATTTACATACGAATCAAAATTAGAACAATAAGTTTCTACATTCAAGCAATGATTTCTAAGAGAAGTTGTCAGAGAAAATAAAGCTTTTCTGCCTTGTTCTGCAATATGTTTTTGTGTTTTGTAAAACTTCACATTGTAGTTGAACAGCATACCCAAGTATTTAAAACTGTCAACAATTTCTATATTGTCATTATTATTCATTATTATATTTCCATGGCTCATTATTTCTTATTTGTCCACAATTTCTAAACACCATGATTTTAGTTATATCAACATTGACCTCCAGATTCCATTTTATGGTATATGCATATAAAGAGTCCAACATAATTTGTAAATCTTCTGGGCAGTTAACAAATAAAGCCATGTCGTCGGTATACATTAGCAAGAAAAGATCAAGCATCTGTAATTCAATACTTGAACAGTTGTCATTAATAAAGTGTATTTAGATACAAAGAAAATAACACAGGTGATTATATTTCCCCTTGTAAGAGTCCGGTATAATTAGGGAAGCACTGACTGAAGTCAGTATCACTATCGAAAATATAAGAATCGTCGTCAGTAAATTTCTCTATACATCTAAATTTAGATCATCGTCTAATGGCAGAAAATCGGACGACATTTTCCATGTTTCTATATGAATCTTTAACGGAAAAATGGTGCTTTTTTCGGTTAGACACTACTTAAATATCGTTGTTCACATCTGCCGATATACATTACAGTGCATAGGTATAACTATCGCCAGTGTGAAGTTATCTCGGCCAAACGCGGTGACACATGTGCACAGACAGTCGTCGCCATCTCTTGGCACGGCACTTGTCACTAATATAAACAACTCCGATATCCACCTATTGCGCAGCCGCAGCGCTTGGTCTCGCTAGATCTCGTGCTAAATATACCTCCGGTTATGAGAACAATAGGTGAGGTCGTGACTCTGCGAGAAAAGCGGTTGTTGCGAATCCCTAGTATATAGGTCTCTGGTAATACGAGGCTATATAGTATATATATACAAATGTAATTTCTTACCCCAAGTACCTGTGACTTCGATGTGCGATATCTCGGCACTCGGCCAACCGATTTTGATGCGGTTTGCGACATTCTTCTTTGGTGGTTACAAAGAATAACATATTTGATTATCATTTTTCGTTCAGGGTACACTTTAACGTCGCATATTTATTAACGAGGAGCATTGCATCTCATGTAAGGTATAATTGCAAGAAACATATAGGTATACAACATGATATATAAGTAGCAAAGCATCAGTGATCACGAGTTAATGATACGGAGATTACAATTAGTTTAATACGGGATTTTAATACCTTGTCCGAGATAGCTCATGGTCCTTTGTATTAGTGTGAAGTTTTTTTCAAAATTACTTAAGAAATGAATTAAGCTGCTATTTAAGCGCTGACAACGATATTCTAAAATTAATAACGATGAACTTGACCCAACAACCTGGAAACTCGAACTTGTCAAAGATTACAGCCAGGGCGCTAACAAGGATAAAAAAACAATAACAGTAACCTAGATCTTGTCCCGACAACAACCCTGAAACTCGTATTTATGTACAACTTGATCAATTTCCATCGATGAGTGAATTCGCTAGAATGCTGACAAGTGGCGTTACGTCCGTACGTGTAAGACGGAAGGAGGGACGGAGAGAAAAATTAGATACCTGCCAACCAAACCCTCTGGTCCCTACAATAAAACATCTTATTTTAGATAGGCAATATTCAATGAATAAGAATGCAAGAACGACCGTACAATGAATAAAATGAAAAGGACTTAATACTGCCTTGCAGACATCGATCGTGGCTTCCTAGAGCTTTCAACTCTTGGAAAGTTATTTGGGAGACTGATTCACACTCGGGAGGTCTTGAAGAAAATGAATTTTGACCACAATTTATCGACTACCTTCTACCGTTAGTTCCTTTATGAGGTCATGCTTGGATATTTTGTCACCGACAAGATGAATCTCGCACTTTACAGATACAAACAGAACAAAAATCCAAAAACTTACGTGAGCTGGTGAAGACCGTACCCTCCCTGTCATTAACCTCTATAGTGAGGGTGCATACCCGTACTGTGTATATAATATCTATACCGTCTTGTAATTTATAATTACAGAAATTACCTACAAAATTGTTTTGGGGTTTTGGGTTTCACAAGACAACTCTTATAATTACTGGTATATAATGCGATGCCAACAGAAGAAAACAAAGCACGGAGTGAAAAAGTAAACAGGAAAGAAAAGAAATTACAAGTGTTACGTATAGGGGGTTCGATCTAAGCCTGTCACTCGCAATCCCAACAATAGCCCGTTATGACAATGTATATAGATAGGGCCGCTATGTGTTTTTACAGAACAATGCTTAACACAAAAACTTTCAACTACAGACTACAAAAAGAACGAGACCACTGTTAACAACATAACAAATGTAAACAGTAATTATAACTACGCTTATGATAAACAGTGTTGGACAGAAACATCTCTTGCTCACCAACAAAGAACTGTTTGAATACAATTTGATTTTAACCTTAAAAATGGTCTCGCACTTCAGAATGCAGACTCGAATAAAAGTACATATTTATTTACAAAAAGTAAATTACTATTTGATAGAACTCTTAGGACTAAAGCTCGCCTATCAAGTGTGGAGTTTGTTTGTTTCCGCGGTTTTTTCATGCCCGAATCTGTTTCCCCGAGGCCGCAGCTGTTTTGTTACCCAATACATAAAGATTTACATAGAGTTCGGTATCTGTTCCTGTCATTCAAAATTTCTAATATCTACCTCATACCGTTTTTCTTTCTCCTCGGTAGGTTTGGTTTATTTTGTTTAACGTCCTATTAACAGACTGGGTCATTAAAGGACGTGCCAGGTTGTTTGAGGTTGAGGAAAGCCGGAGTACCCGGAGAAAAACCACCGGCCTACGGTCAGTACCAGGCAACTGCCCCACGTATGTTTCGAACTCGCGACCCAGAAGTTGGGGGCTAGTGATTAAAAGCCGGGACACCTGAACTACTGGCAACCGTGGGCCCTTTCTCCTCGATACTTGCTGATCCTCCTGAAATAACTTTTCATTTGTTGCCCGAGTCAGGAAGGACCAACTATGAATTTTCTCATAAAAGAGCCCATTAGTACTTCGATGAACTAATCTATTCCACCCCGACTTTCTAAAGAGGAGGTAGAGCGAAGTTTTACCTTAAAATATGAAGATATTTGCGCATTCTTTGCGTTACTTTTATTTTGATGTGTTTACAAATCAGACTGCCGTTGAGAAACAATGACATAGTCAAGATCCCCCGCCCATGCAATTATTGTATAACATGAAATTATAGTGGGCAACATGCATAAAAACCATTACATAGCATTTAGAATCATTACATGTATTCGAGTTCGGTCTCAAAATCATATCATTCCTTCATCCTGCGGTAAACAATAAGCAATTCAGATCACAGCAGCATCATTAAATATGATCGGAATATGCTGATAATCAACTTGAGCAAGGGATTTAGTTAATTAGTCTTCCAGGCAGGTTTCATAACAAGAGGCCCATGGGGCCTGTATCGCTCACCTGGTTGGATTTGACCAAATGTCAAAATAATGTACATGTTCAATTTGTCAATACATTTACAAAAATGTACTCTCTGAAAGACCATATGGATTATTTTTACACCATAATGGTGTTTAAAGAAACTAAGTCCCTTAGGGTGGGGAAAACCCCTTTGGCCTATTTTTACATAAGAATTGTGTTTATCTCTTAATGCCCAGCGATGATATACATAGTTATGGGATTGAGGGTCACAGTAACCATTTATGCAAAATCTGTTCCCCCATCACCACGGATGTTTCTGACCAAATTGGGTTCAAATCCATTTAAAACTCAAATCTCTATTTCCCCTATTTGGCCCCTCCCTTCAGGCCCCTTGGGGGTTAGAGTCAATATTTATATAAACTCTCTTTCCCCCTTCCCCTAAGGACATTCCAGACCAAATTTGGTTCAAATCCATTCGTAACTTAATAATGAATAGCGATTTAAAGGATTAACCCCTATTTTCCCTATCAGACCCCACTCCCCAGTCCCCTGGGGATTCAGAGTAAAAAATCATACCAACTCTGTTCCCCTTCTCTAATGAATATTCTTGACCATATTTGGTTAAAATCCATTTAAAACTTTATGACTAGTAGTAATTAAAAGACTAATCTCTATTTCCCCTACTTGGCCCTGCCCCTTAGGCCCCTAGGGGTACAGAGTAAAAATTCATATAAACTCTGTTCCCCCTCCCCTCAAGGATGTTCCTGACCAAATTTGGTGAAAACCTATTCAATACTTTAGGACTAGTCGCGATTTAAAGGAGTAACCCTATTTCCCCTATTTGACCCCGCCCCTCAGGCCCCTGGGGGTTGAGAATAAAGATTTACACAAACTTTGTTCCTCTTCCCCCAAGGATGTTCCTGACCAAATTTGGTTCAAATTCATTCATAACTTCATGACTAGTAGCGATTTAAAGGAGTAACTCTATTTCCCCTATTTGGCCCCGCCCCTCAGGCCCTGGGGGTTCAGAGTAAAAATTTATACAAACTCTGTTCACCTTCTGCTAAGGATGTTCCTGACCAAATTTGGTTCAAATTCATTCATAACTTCATGACTAGTAGCGATTTAAAGGAGTAACCCTATTTCCCCTATTTGGCCCCGCCCCTCAGGCCCATGGGGGTTCAGAGTAAAAATTTATACAAACTCTGTTCCCTTTCTGCCAAGGATGTTACTGACCAAATTTGGTTCAAATTCATTCATAACTTTATGACTAGTAGCGATTTAAAGGAGTAACCCTATTTCCCCTATTTGGCCCCGCCCCTCAGGCCCCTGGGGGTTCAGAGTAAAAATTTATACAAATTCTGTTCCCCTTCTGCCAAGGATGTTCCTGACCAAATTTGGTTCAAATTCATTCATAACTTCATGACTAGTAGCGATTTAAAGGAGTAACCCTATTTCCCCTATTTGGCCCCGCCCCTCAGGCCCCTGGGGGTTCAGAGTAAAAATTTATACAAACTCTGTTCCCTTTCTGCCAAGGATGTTCCTGACCAAATTTGGTTCAAATTCATTCATAACTTTATGACTAGTAGCGATTTAAAGGAGTAACCCTATTTCCCCTATTTGGCCCCGCCCCTCAGGCCCCTGGGGGTTCAGAGTAAAAATTTATACAAATTCTGTTCCCCTTCTGCCAAGGATGTTCCTGACCAAATTTGGTTCAAATTCATTCATAACTTCATGACTAGTAGCGATTTAAAGGAGTAACCCTATTTCCCCTATTTGGCCCCGCCCTTCAGGCCCCTGGGGGTTCAGAGTAAAAATTTATACAAACTCTGTTCCCCTTCCCCCAAGGATGTTCCTGACCAAATTTTGTGAAAATCCATTCAATACTTTAGGACTAGTAGCAATTTAAAGAAAAAGTTGACGGACGACGGACGCTGCACCATGGCATAAGCTCACCGGCCCTTCGGGCCAGGTGAGCTAAAAATCCGATCATTCGTTTAGAAGATATCGTGCGGAAAGTGAATCCGGACGGGGGGACGGAACCCATTTGTGTATACCGCCCGAACTTAATGGAGGGGAGATAGATTACTGGCGTTTCATTAATTCTTTTTGGCAGGTCACAACAATGTTTAAACCTACAATAGCCAACAAATTATACCAGACAAATAAATAAAACCTCAACAAGCTGTAGTTTCTTTCTCGTTTTATTTGCTTCCTTAAAGCATGTCACAGTACACAATTCAAAAACTAGTGCACAGTACACAATTCAACAACAAACTCATTGAAACGAAATGACCTGACAAAATTACAATTCGTGACCTTTGAACTGTTGAAAATTTGTACTACAAGTACGTCTCAACTCAGACAGATTGTCCATTTCCGTGCCAGACGTATATTGCATGTTTCACTTGCATCCATTGTAATGGAATATTCAGTATTTTTATCAAAAAAACATTTACCAGGTACTTGTGTTCTTATAGAAACTGCACACCTCAACTGACCATATAAACAAAGATATTAATTTTTTTACAGAACGACCAGAAATGCTCTAAACTGGTACATAATATCCCTTGTTACCATTTTTTTGAACAGATAAAGCAGCAATGCGTCAGTAGGAATGAAGACGTTAAAAATGGCAATTGAAGTTTATATTTTTTTTCAGGAGAGAAATCATTATTTGGAGAGAAAACAAGAGGCCCATGGGGCCTGTATCGCTCACCTGGTTGGATTAGACCAAATGTTGAAATAATGTTCATATTCAAGTTGTTTTATTTGTAAAATTCTAACAATGCTATATATGGTTATAGTGTGGGAATCCCAACTGCTTTAAAGATTAATGAAGTCCAGACTCTCTAAGGTCTGATAAGATATCTCTGACCAACTTGGGTTCAAATCCATTCATAACTTTATGACTAGTAGCGATTTAAAGGATTAACCCTATTTCCCCTATTGGGCCCTGCCCCTCAGGCCCCTGGGGGTTCAAAGTAAAAATTTATACAAACTCTGTTTCCTTTCTGCCAAGGATGTTACTGACCAAATTTGGTTCAAATTCATTCATAACTTTATGACTAGTAACGATTTAAAGGAATTAACTCTATTTCCCCTATTGGCCCCGCCCCTCAGGCCCCTGCGGGGTCAGAGTAAAAATTTATACAAACTCTGTTCCCTTTCCTGCCAAGGATGTTCCTGACCAAATTTGGTTCAAATTCATTCATAACTTTATTACTAGTAGCTGATTTAAAGGAGTAACCCTATTTCCCCTATTTGGCCCCGCCCCTCAGGCCCCTGGGGTTCAGGGTAAAAAATTTATACAAACTCTGTTCCCTTCTGCCAAGGATGTTCCTGACCAAATTGGTTCAAATTCATTCATAACTTTATGACAAGTAGCGATTTAAAGGAATTACCTTAATTTCCCCTATTGGGCCCCGCCCCTTTGGCCCCTCGGGGGTCAGAATCACCATTTATGCAAAATCTTTTCCCCTTCCCCCAAGGAGGTTTCTGACCAAATTGGGTTCAAATCCATTCATAACTTTATGACTAGTAGCGATTTAAAGGAAATGCCTCTATTTCCCCTATTGGGCCCTGCCCCTTTGGCCCCTCGGGGGTCAGAGCCACCATTTATGCAAAATCTCTTCCCCTTCCCCCAAGGATGTTTCTGACCAAATTGGGTTGAAATCCATTCCTAACTTTATGACAAGTAGCGATTTAAAGGAATTACCTTAATTTCCCCTATTGGGCCCCGCCCCTTTGGCCCCTCGGGGGTCAGAGCCACCATTTATGCAAAATCTTTTCCCCTTCCCCCAAGGAGGTTTCTGACCAAATTGGGTTCAAATCCATTCATAACTTTATGACAAGTAGAGATTTAGAGGAATTACCTCTATTTCCCATATTTGGCCCCGCCCCTTTGGCCCCTCGGGGGTCAGAATCACCATTTATGCAAAATCTTTTCCCCTTCCCCCAAGGATGTTTCTGACCAAATTGGGTTGAAATCCATTCATAACTTTATGACAAGTAGCGATTTAAAGGAATTACCTCTATTTCCCCTATTGGGCCCCGCCCCTTTGGCCCCTCGGGGGTCAGAGCCACCATTTATGCAAAATCTGTTCCCATTCTGCCAAGGATGTTTCTGGCCAAATTTGGTCAAAATCCAATAAGAACTTTATGACTAGTAGCGATTTGAAGCAAATGTTGACGGACGGACGGACGACGGACGACGGACGCTGCGCCATGGCATAAGCTCACCGGACCTTCGGTCCAGGTGAGCTAAAAATGAAATGTGAATTAAAACCATTTTCAAACAACAAAACAATGTTGACGTAGTGGTAAGTTAATTTTGACCGGGTTCTTGATCTATGCTTACACAATAAATTATGTCTATATACATCATAATTTTTCTCATGATCAATATCCTATGTTTTTGTGGTTATTAAACAACATACGATAATCTCCATTTCCTGTTGACTTTTTTCCCCTTTTCTATAAATCTTCCTCAGATCTCTAACCAATCTCCCACTTCCAGTCGTTTTCAGAAGTTTGATATAGTTAGACCTCTTAACAAGGCTATTATCATGGCATATACATGTTGACAGTAGAAACATTCACTATACAATATGTGTATTTGACACTTTTTTTTGTTAATTTGTTCCGATGAATTGTTTACCAGAAATTGACATAAAACACATTTTTTTTTATATAACTTGCAACATTATTGCCTTAAAACTCAATGAATCATCATCAAAACTAATAGATGACTTACAGCAAAATGACATAACAGAATGAAAAAATGTAACAAAAAGGAGATAAAAAAAAACTTGCCAGCGGTCCAGAAATCTGGGCTTTACAAATTTTTGTTGTTGTTTTTTTGCGAATCGTAACGGATCGAAATGGCCACTTAGTATCTGGTATAGTTTGCAGATTAAGTTAGCTTCAAGGTTGTGTATAGCTCTATCTTAATTCCCGGTTTTCAAAGATGAGGAATTATTATAAGTTCTCTGTACATCACACAGACCATTCACAAACTAACACACACAGCTGTATGTACCTATACAAAATATCAAGATGAAATACTGTACAAAAACATCCATGTTTTCTCCTGATTCATACATTATATGCAACTTTCATTCATACCAACCAATTTTTCTCCTGCATAAATTAACATATCTACACATTATAACATAATCCAGAATTAAGGATTTCATTTTACCTTACAACCAGTTTGAGTAAACCTTGTACATCAAAGTTGTCAAAACAATTCTGTCTGCTTTAACGTAGTGAAGGAATCAAATTATCCTTTGCTACATCAAGTAGTCAGAATATTCAGATTTACACAAGCTAACACATCATTCAGTCTTACATCAAAGTTGCAATCATTCAACACACAACAACAATATAGGCAAACAGCATCCCAGCCCTGTATTACTGCTGTTCATAAACTTGGCCAGGAATACCAATAGAAAGTTTTGAATGGTATATTATGCTGGTAATATTATTCTGCACATATGAAATCTACCAGAATAATAAGTCTGAATGACATCAAAATTTTACCAATCATGTACCTTTGCGCCATAAATATCAAATGAATCTATAATAATAATAACATCATCATGACATTGTATTTAGTCAAGCACAAGTGAATTGTCTTCTTTTTCATTTCTTCTTCTACATTAAGTATAGTTCATTATCAAACAGATCATGAAGACAACTCGATAACGTCATACAGTACAGAGAGTTAAGTAGAACTTATATTTACACCATTCAAAGCACCAACAGCACCCTATCTTTACAAGACATGATCTGAATGAATTAAAATGATATGAAATAAAACAAGATGAATTCAATATGATGCACTAGAGTTGTAATTACAACTGCTATAAAAAAGTCACAGAAGTCATGGTATATTATCTACAAATAATTATAACTTTCATATGTGACATCAGAAGACTCAGGTTAGCATCTGAATATCTTCACAAGAAACTTGACAACTTGCAGGAATCTCGGTCCTTAATTTTTTCACAATTTTAACATGTTCATGTTCTCATCACAAGCCTCCATGGCGACCAGAATCAGTCACTGGTGACCAGAAACTGACGGGTATATATTTCTAATATACAGTGTTGATGCATCTTTTCATTCCCATCTTGTTCTGTATTATGAACCCACATTTTTTATGAATTTCTCCACAAATTGTGCTTTTAAGACTCCTTTTCTTTTCTCTTGTATTCACAATGAGCTAGTTCAGCTCCTATGTACACTGTTCTGATTTAAAGTCCTTTTAGACTTTGCTCCTTGGTAGATGTCTTGCTGTTTAACATGTCCATTTGTTTCTCAAGCGACAAAGACCAAGATATGTGTCCACAGTTCACACGTCCCTAACCTTGGACCTAGTCCTCATCGCTGTCATCAGCAGCCGAGTACGCCGGACTGGTCGGGGAATATTTGGGTGTCGTTGAAGTGGCTGTTCCAGGTGTGTATGTAGGGC
Organism: Pecten maximus; assembly: GCF_902652985.1. Classification (NCBI taxonomy): domain Eukaryota; kingdom Metazoa; phylum Mollusca; class Bivalvia; order Pectinida; family Pectinidae; genus Pecten; species Pecten maximus. Next base: position 16,484,785 of record NC_047028.1, read on the forward strand.
TTGTAGGCGTGTACTTAGGGCTGCTTGGGGAGTATGTTGGACTAGCTGGGGAATATTTTGGGCTTGTTGGGGAGTATGATGGACTAGCTGGGGAGTATCCAGGGCTGGTTGGGGACATGGACGAGTATCCATGGCTGTAGTTCGGGGAACTCGGACTGTACTCGGGTGATGTTGGAGTGTATTTTGGGGAGGTTGGGGAGTATGTGGGAGAAGTTGGACTATACTTGGGGCTACTAGGGGAGTAAGAAGGACTTGTTGGAGAGTAGTTTGGAGAGGATGGTGAATACTGTGGGGAGCTGGGCGAGTACTGAGGAGAGCTGGGCGAGTATGAAGGACTGGTTGGGGAGTATGAAGGACTTGTGGGGCTGTATTTTGGACTGCTCGGGGAATAGCTTGGGCTGCTTGGGCTGTAACTTGGACTGGAAGGAGAGTAGCTGGGGGAACTGGGGCTGTAGGAGGGGCTAGTCGGGGAGTAAGATGGGCTGGTAGGAGAATAAGAGGGAGAGGTTGGGGAATAACTTGGTGAGGTTGGCGAGTAACTTGGTGAGGTTGGAGAATAACTAGGGGATGTAGGGCTGTAGCTGGGGCTAGTCGGGGAATAGGAAGGACTAGTTGGAGAATAAGATGGTGATGTTGGGGAATAGGAGGGGCTTGTCGGCGAGTATGAGGGGCTGGTCGGACTGTAGGAGGGGGATGTTGGACTGTAGGAGGGGCTGGTTGGCGAGTAGGATGGGGATGTAGGGGAATATGAAGGACTGGTAGGGCTGTAGGAAGGACTTGTGGGCGAGTAGGAGGGACTGGTCGGGGAATAAGATGGGGAAGTGGGGCTGTATGAGGGCGAGGTCGGGGAGTAGGATGGACTTGTTGGACTGTAGTTTGGTGAGGTTGGTGAATAACCAGGACTTGTAGGAGAATATGAAGGGCTTGTTGGGGAGTATCCAGGACTCTGAGGAGTGACAGCTGGGGATGATGGCACATAAGCTGGTGAAGCCGGCGAGTAGCTAGGCGACAGGGCTCCAGCTGGACTTGGTATGTATGGGCTGGCTGGTGATCCGGGAGAACCAGGTTGAGGAGACCATGCAGGACTGTATCCAGGGCTGTAACCACTTTCACTAGCTCCTGAGGGTGAAAACCCAGCCGCTCCAGGGGTCATACCACTACCAAACCCAGGTGACCACGCAGTGCCATACGCAGGAGTTGCACCTTGTTGCCATGGTGTCATCTGTGGAGACATGCCAGCTGCAGGACTGCTTCCACCACCAAAGAAGAACCCAGTGCCAGCTGAAAGCAGAAATCATTTATCATAAATCATTGTACAATTATTATTAATTGATCCTAATAAAACATTGATCTAACAAAACATAGAAGAACCAAGATTTCTCTATTCTATAATATAAATGTCTAGACTCATGGTTTCGTCTTTTTTTTTTTTTTTACAAGACACTTCTCATATCGCTAATAAAGGCTTTGTATGGTTTACCTCCTCCTCCAAGGCCTGGTCCCATGTTCTGAGGTATCTCCATGCCATATTTACACTTCTCTGCATCAAGGAGAAGATCAAAACTTCCAGTCCCGATCTTGGCCAGCTGTCCAAGCATAATACACTCAGACACACCCTTCATGGGATCAAATTCTCCATGGGCTGCAGCCTCCATCAGAATATCCACCTACAGAATATAGAAACAAAATTATGAGGATCATGTTACCATCTTAACCATTTCCTTAAACAAGAAGCCCAGAGGACTTAGTGGTCACCTCGATGAAGAGATTTATTATACAAAGGATTAACTACATGGAATAGATCTATGCAGGGAAATATATATTGGAGGGCATTCTTTTTCAGATTTAGGATAGAATTGCAGGCTATAATCCTGAATTCATGGTAAAAAAAATTACAGGTAACATCATTCATTTGGAAATGTTTTAAGTTAAATGAGAGAACCTAAAAAGCAATGTTGAAGCAAGATAAAATAGAAAATAACAGCATTCGATTAAAACAATGTACTGAATATTTTCCTTCACTATCCTGGAAATACATTCAATACTCTGGAGTAAATTTTGAGTTCAAGATGAAAATACAAAACATGAATGGGCAACAAAGGAAAAACAAAAACAGGTTATTTCAGTCTTCCTCACAGATGTCTTTGATATATCCTGAAAAACTGATCAGGAAGATTTTGACAAAAAATGTTTCAGAAACTCACCGTTTCTTCAAAGGAGCATCTAGCCAATGCACCCGTCTCTTGTCTGTTGATGCCGTGACGAGTGATGGCCATCAAGTGGCCCTTGGCTGTCATCACATCACACAACAACGCCAAGTGCCGGTAGTTGACGTAAGAGCCATCAAAGGAAATGACATGGTTCATCTCTTTCTCAATCGATTTTCTCACAGCCTCTATGCCAAGTGTCTGAAAGTTTTCATAGGATTTACAACGATTATAATAACACATACATCCATCTCTTTCAACAAAGCCTGAATAACAAGATAATTTATAAATCATGTTTCTATGTTTTTATATTTCCCCTAAAATCTTGAAAGGATTCAAATTGAGTAAACAGACACTGTCACTTACTGCGAAGACTTCAACAATGTCGTTACTGGTGGTACGGATGGGATCGACATCTCGCTGACTCAGCACCTTCATCAGTGCAGTTCCGTCTGTTTCCAGGATCCATTCTGCGACTCCCTGGAACTCTCCATCGTCTGTGAGGAATATCCTCTTCTTGTCATCAGTGTTAGGGAGATGCATATACACCTACAGCAGTAAATATTGACTATTATGGTCATGGAACTCATTTTTATTCCACAAATTACACAACACCAACATTATTCAAGTGTAAACACCTCTCCTCCGAGAAAGACAAACAACCAAATTTCACCTCATATATAACTTGTTCTTCATCTATATCAAATTACAAATCGTAAGATTCCCCTCTTTCAAATGAGCACATACATTTACCTACCTTTATCAGGAATAGTATAACCAGTACACATGGACATTTTATGAATATATATTGCTCAAATTCATCTCGGACGTCATACAAACAGGTTGAGTTTGCATAATAAGGAAATAGTTTTAAGGAAATAGTTTTAAGCTGGTTGTCAAGTTTTAATTCAATTTGACAAAAGTGTGTACCTTAGCAATAGCTTCAATTCCCTGCAAAGTCATGTCCGATAGGAGATTGGATTCGATACACCTGAGGAAGACATCATCTTCCATCTTGTCCACTATCTCCTCATCCTAAAGGTGGAAACATTTTTATAAACATCATGTAATTTTTAAAATTTCAATCAATCAGAAACTATTCTTTTTTAAATATATCATTGAATTGACATTGGTTCACAAAAAGTCAGCATTCTAGTATTTTTTCAATTATGGAACATTGTTTATTTTCTAATAATACAAATATTACCATTGGGAGTTGAAAGTAAACCTGAACCTTCTAATATTCATTTTATTGGTAATTTCATTCTTTCTTTTTTTTTTTTATTTTGTGAGATGATAAAAAATTTCATTTGTTTTTACTTACACTCTGCATTTTACTTTCATCTGAGTTCATGATTCGGATTCGTAGCACCAACTTCTCTGCATTGTCATCATTGAAGATACAGTTCAGATCATCTCCAAAGCCTAGAAATTGAATTGATCAATTTTATGTCACACTGTGTTACATTTATCAACAATGCCTTCCATAGTGAAAGATGAAAAGAGATTACAGACCCAACTGAAAATATTCTCTGTTTTCAGCAGTTTTTACTGTACAAATGTGTCCACTTGTTTTCAAACAAAATAATATAGGCTTATTTCTTTGCACTTCTTTGAATGAATTTTGTATGTTGTAGCTAAAAGATATTGAAGACAATATCAAATAACAACGCAGATTCCTAGTTTCAACAAAACTGACAATTTTTTTTTTTTTCTTTTTTTTTTTTCATTCCCAATATATATTCTCATGGTTCCCACTGGGTACTTTATCAATCGGGCAAGTTTTTCAAATTAAAAGGGGTCCCTCTGTATAGTTTTCATGGACTTCCTGAAAATAAGTGGGATCCTTTTCATTTTTCATGCCTCAAAAGTGTTATGAGGATAGCTTCAATGCTAATTCCGATTCTTTGATAAATATGCAATAGTTCTTGATTTCTGAGCAACTCTTAATGAAGCTTTCCTTTATTTACCTGCAGTGATTTTTTCTGAGATTTGCTCCATAGTGAGTTTTTTGTCTGTCATTCTTTTTCTGTCCAACTCTATACGAAGCAGCCATGGTGAAATCCTGGACACGTCAAAGTCCGGCATTTCATAATAGACATTGACCCATTCCTGGTCCTCCGAGATGACTGTGCTCTGGGGGTTGGGATCATAATAAATGGCTGTGTTCGCAGTGACCTTCCTCAATGTCGTGTGTTCAAGCCTACATAGCACATCCTGTATAACAAATAAGGTTGACTTAACTGACGAGTCAGAAAAATAAACAAGATCCCAGCAGGATCTTCGCATCCACATTGAATGAACTTAATTGGATCTCTATAAGACAGATCTTTCCTCTAATTTTCTCTTCTTTCTTTTAATCGCTTGAAAACAAGGGGAACCTGCTATATGTGGAATCTGAGAACGATCCATAAAAAAACTCCCTGAGAAATGAAATAAATAATACAAAAGGAACCTTCTTATGAACAAAGATTCATAACTTTGTGAGAAATAGCATTAAAAATCTTCAACTGTAAACATTCAAAACAGCTGTTCTTCAGCTATCCTGTTTTCCCAATCAGCCTCAAAATGATATATGCACATCTAGGGACAAAGAAGAACCCACATATGAAATTTAAGAAAGATCAAACAAGTACTTTGTAAAAAATAGTGATAACAAACTTCAAATGTCAAAATTCAAAAATCCTGCAAGCAAATGAAATAATATTTCTATAAACTAAATTATAATTCAAATTCTTCATAATTGAAGAAATAGTTTCATCTGTGCATTTTATAACAATACAGTAATAGTTTTGATTAAGTTAACAATCTGAGTGAAATAGAACTGAAACTGAAAATAGAAACTGAAAGTTCTATCTTTAATGAATGATTCACTTTGATAAAGTGACAAGAATTCTACAATATATAATTTCTACAAGCCCTAAAGAACAAACCTTAGCCTTTTCTGCATCCCTCGCTCCCTGACCAGTCAAGTATACAGTGAGAGAAGGAGTCTTGGGCTTCTTGGAGATGTTGATGATCTCCTTGAGGCGAGGCACACCAAGTGTTACGTTCTTGGCAGATACTCCAGCATAATGGAAAGTGTTGAGTGTCATCTGTGTAGCAGGCTCTCCCAGCGACTGAGCAGCCAATGCTCCCACCATCTCGCCTGGTTGTACCTGGAACAAAAATGAAGTTGTAACTAAACTTATCTGTACAGAGGGTTCTTTTTATCTAGGCTGTATCCGGATAGCTAGACCAGAAAGAGAATGAGGAGACTGCCTGAAGAAAATGTGAGGATGAAATTCTAGCTACAATGATATAGTATTGTAAAGACAAAAATATATATACTCGATTTCTGATTATATCAGGCATTGTTACAATCTAATTATCTGGTGATAATTTGCTAATGAAGGGTTTAATTCGAAACTGTTCTACCCAGTTAAAATCTTTCTAATTAAGGACATCAACTATTATTTCTAGAATCCTTAATAATCAGGAAGATATATAAGTTTTAATAGTTAAGATTGCTCACTTTGGTGAAAATATTTTTCTTTATTGGTTTAATTAAACATGTAATAAAATATCTTGTCTATGCTTCTTCTGATGAGCATTCAATTCTGTATATGAAATAGAAAAAAAAATCCAAAACCTCAGCTGGTATCCATCCACTAATAAAGCACTCTAAAATTCAATGAATCAATTTTTATTTTACAAAACTTAAGTTGATAAATAAGATACATACATGAGATTGTTGAAAGCGTGTCTCAATTTCACCAAGAAGCCACTCGAATGCCTCTGAGCTGAGTCTGAACTCTTCTGTCACTCTCTTCGCACACAGAGTGGAACGCACCAAACATTTCATAAGTATGGTAGCATTGTAATTTGCCTGCACACTGAGTCTGTCATTTCCAGGGACAGTGTTTAATCTTTTGCACAGGTCAGCAACACCTTAATATAAAATTTAGAGTAACCTTTAACACAATGACATACAAACACAGGCTTGAAATAGATATCAGATTATAAATCCAAAATTGAAAAATTTGTATAATAATTTGCAGCAGAGTGTAAGGGAGACAACTACAGTACACAATCGGTAAAAGCCAAACTTAGCTCTGTAGTGATCTGTGTATTAATTTGCAGCAGAGTGTAGGGGAGATAACTTAAGTAAACCATTGATACAGACCTGTCACTATTTTCACAGGATGGAGTTCTGTGGGTTTGTGCTTGTTAATACGGAAGATTTTCTGAGCATTCCAGATGAGCCTTGCAAGATTACAAGGTAGGACCACTTTGCTGTCTCCCATGGGGAAGATCTTCCGTAATGCTTCACGATCATCACGTAACTGATCCCATTCTTTCTCCAGCTCAGATATGGCATGAGCATCACCAATCAGTTCCTTGATAATATCCTCCGTCAGACATTTTCGCATGTTTCTACAACAAATACAATTTCTTATACTGTTGGGACTAAACCTACCTGTATAGCATTCACAATATGCTTTGGGTAGAACAGGACTTTGTAAGGCTTTCGTTTTTACTCACAAGAATTAAGTGTCATTAAAGTCTTATGATATGAACAATTGTCAAAAGGAAATAAAGGAAGGTCAGGAAAAGAAATTTTCATTCTTAAATACTGTTCACATAGGTACTTTTTTTCAGATCAGCTTATGATTATGAAAGTGTTCAAATTTCTATCTCTCTACTCCTTTTATAACATGCTTATTCATATTTCACATCAAAATTTATCATCTTTCAATTTTTTTAAACTTAATTCAGAAATACTGAACCATTCAAAATATTAAATTAAAGTACCTTTAAAAACACCACTTTAATTTCACATTCTCTTAGAATATTCAATCAAAGATTGAAATATCATTAATCCACATTCACATGCACTTTCAGAAAAAAATTAGAGTGTTTGACTGTATGTTCATTCACCAAATCTTCAGAAAACAGATATCATCATCAAGTGCATGTTACATTTTTATCTTGCAGAACACAGAATTTCATCAAGACATTGACAAAACTTTGGAATATAACTTGCAGAAATCAGATTTATAAAACTACCTCTCATTGGAAGCATCAAATTTGAACTTCTTCTCGAAGGATTTGTTTGAGGGTTTCAGCGTGGGAAGTGACTGAAACTCGACCCCTGTACCGTCCAGTCCATCCTCTCCATAGGTCAACTGCACAAGCTGTTCTACCTGGTTTCGGATTGTCCCGTCGTACTTGACCATTACACTCTCCATAGCTTTGATCAGACGTCTCTGAATGTACCCTTTCATAAAATAAGTCATTATAATCATTTTGAATGATAAACAGTTTTCATTTCACAATGCATCTTTCAAAGCAATAAGCATGAAAACTGTCCTGTGAAGATTTTTTCTCATACAAATATTTCCCATGCTGGCTTTAAATTTTCTCATAAGAATAAGATATTTCCTATGTTCTTCAAACTTTCTTTAACTTCTTCACTTCAAATATATCTTTGGGTCTTATTCCTAAAAACAATCAATTTTTTTTTCCAGAAAGTAAATTCCTATGAATTTGTGAACATACCTGTCTCAGCAGTTTTCACAGCAGTATCAATAAGTCCTTCTCTCCCTCCCATGGCGTGAAAGTAGAACTCAGAAGGTGTCAGACCAGCAAGGTAGGAGTTTTCCACAAAACCCCTAGACTCAGGACCATAATCATCTTTGATGAAATGAGGCAGGGTACGATGTCGAAAACCGAACGGAATACGTTTACCTTCAACGTTCTGCTGCCCCACACAGGCAATAACCTGAAGCAATGGAGATAAGGAACATTCAATCCTCGATCGTTAAATTTGTTTGGTCAAGAGCCCTGATTAAATCTAAGAATGAGATTTTCTTGTAAAGAATATTCTGAAATAGGAAAATGCTCTCCTCTGATATATTTTTTTTTGTGTGTGTTCAAGAAAACATTTTGTAGCAAAATTGCTGTACATATACAAACAACCAATTTATAAATATTAGACCTTCGGCTTAGATATGGAATATCCTCAATGTACAAACAACCCTTTTCTGTGTGATGACCATAAAAATATCACTTAAATCACTTAATAGTGATATGTAATACAACAAATAAAGGCACAAATCTTTTATAACTTGTACCTAAGACACCTATGAAGGTGGGAGCTATTCATACCTGGGAAATGTTAATCTTTGACCCTTTGGATCCAGCCACCACCATAGCTTTGAAGTTGTTGAAATCTGACAATGATTTCTGAGCTTTTCCTCCAGTTTTGTCACGAGCGTCGTTCAGGATACGGTTCACCTACGCAAAATAATCAACAGTTATTAGTATGACCAACACACTAAAGGAAAGAAATAGTATACAGCTTGTTTTCAGATTTTATAATAAATGGATGATTTTCAGTTAAAATACCTTCAAGTCAATTTCAAAAGTTTTTTGCACTAATTCTGCACCAGGTTATTTGAAGATTTCCACTCAGATAAATATTTCCATTTTAACTGCTATTGTGTAGCGAAAACCTTTCATTGGTATATTTTTCAATTATGATTCAAAAATGGCCTAAATCATCAATCAATTTCTTCCTACCTGGTTTTCAAAAGTCTGACGCAGAGTGTTTCCTGGCGTTGGTTCCAACTCGTCATTGTGGGCTTTCTCAATAACGTCTATCACGTCAACCTAAAACATAAATAAAAAGTTCACCGTTTAAAATATTAAAGAGGAATCATATTAATCCTATTAAGGTTCGTAATTGTGATTTATGAATTAAATATATGTTCAATATTATTCCTAGAGTTACAATCAGAGCACACTGTATAATTCAAATTATCTTCAGCTTCCATACTTTTGTACTAATCAATGATTTTCAACATCATTTTACTAAGTATTTTTGCATTTCAAATTTAATTTTACCAATGAAGAGAGTTTTCTTATACTGAATGACCACTAATAATTGATCTTCACAAGAAAAGTAAGGAGGGTTGATAAATCTTAAATCTGCTTACTTTGGCTTTCTTAATGGTGTCCTGAATATCTATATAAGTCTGAGGATCAGCAATGGTGTCTCCAATACCGATGCTATGACCCTCCAACAGAAGCCAGTTGTTAATAACAGTCTGGATGTGGCCGTACATAAGGCCTGCTACTTCGTATCCCATCTCCATAAATACTACGTGGGGCAGGGAGCCGCTGGATGTACCCAGGGTCTTCTTACACAGGATTCCACTGATCAGCATGCCATCTTCAATCAATACCTGTTTTGATAATAAAAAATAATCCTCAAAGCATTTCCAACACAATTTCATTCTTTACAAATACCTTTTTGACACAAAACAATCAAAATCAAATACACAATCATCAATCTAGTTTTCACCACAAAATTATCATATATATGTATATATATATCAATATATATCACAAAAAGAAAAAGAAAAACATAACTTTCATGAAGAAAACAAATCCATTACTTGTTCATTCTTATAACACTACAGGTTTTAACAAATTTAACCGATATATCTTTTCTAATATATCAGTATCCAAATTTACTCCTTTTCATACCAAAGTATGCAGACAACTGAAAAATAACTCCAATTTATGATTATGGCTTTATACATCTTCATAACCATATAAATTGCTGACATACCAGCCATAAGACCAGCAGGTAAATATGAATACTAGATTACACCCTCTGTATTGTCTCTGCAAAGCTAGACATCCTTTACCTTGGTGTCCCCTGGAGAAATCCACTTGTATGGCCCTGAGTCCTCCTCGTCAGGATGTGTGCTGTGGGTTCTTATACAGTTGACACGACCTGGAATGATGAGGGAAAACAGCTGTTTTCCTGTCCATAGTGGCTTAGGCTTCAGAATGGCGGGTTGAGGGACGTGGCCATCCCATGTTGGCAGAAACATCAGCAAATTCATCATTTCACCCTGAAACAAATCACATGGAATAAAGATTTCCATTGATTATCACCACTCAATTTGAATAAAGAGTAGGTATGTACGAACATATATTGTTGAATGTTGCCTAGCTTAATCACCCAAGGGATATTTAATTTTAAGGTTTATGCAGATGTTCAAATATGATTTCATGAAACAGATGAACTGATCATTTGGAGAATATGGCAAAAGTTTGGGTAATTGAAGGATCGGATATATGGCCCTTAGATATGAAATTTTGCTGTATTTTACATTAAATATATTAATAACATAATTTTGTTTCTTGAATAGATGGTAGCGAAGTTCCAGTCAACATCAACAGCAGAAAGATTATATTTATGTAGTAACGCCTCTCTCCAAACTGTGGTGAATGATATTTTTAATCCATGTTTTCCCCACATCACATTTACAATAATAAACATTCACTATTCTAGACCAAAGTAAAAAACACAATTTCATAAACTTGTAGCCAGGATGTGAATTGCAACTAGTAATTTACTTATTCATTTGTGTTATGGAAACTAAAGAACCAATAATCCAAAGAAACAATTTAAAACTTGTAGCGATAATTCTAATAATTAAATACCCTGTTGATGAAAACGTCTCTCTTGGTCATCTTTCGGACAGCGGTCAACGTGTCCTGTACAATACCCATGACAGGCCTGTTGGACTGGGGAGTGATGATCATTCTGGGTACCAGAGCGAGGTTAGAGATCTCAGCCTTCGTCTCTAGGGACTGGGGTAAGTGGAGGTTCATCTCGTCACCGTCAAAGTCGGCATTGTATGGTGTGGTTACACTGCACAAAACAAAATTACACAATTCCCATATGAAACAAGCAAATACAGTAACTTTTTCCTGGTTTCAATTTTTAACTGAATTTTCAATACCACCTTATAATTTCACTCACAGGTAAAATGTATCAATTCCAAGTGAAGAAAGTAAATTTAGTTTTCTTCTATTTGCAAAACAGCATTATATTTTCAGCAAGGTACGTGACAAAATTTGATGAAGAATACAGCATATTTACAGCATCAGTTTGTTCTACTGCATATATATATTTTTTATCTTTATCTTATAATGGTCTGTCGGTGTTCTAATTCACCGGATATCTAAATCTGAAGATTGACCACAGCAGCATTAAACGGGACTTAATCTAACGTTTCATGACCACAACATCATTTACCTGAGATTTAATCTGAAGGTTGACCATGGCAGCACCTTCACTCTGTGACACATCATACTCATTTTGTGGAGAGTTGGCTGTCTGTTGAATACCACGTAATCATTATCTTGCATATGCCTTTCAACCTAAATCAAAGACAAAGATCAATTTTATAGTTTCAATCAAACAAAGAGGTGGTTTTCTCCTTTTAACTTTTACTTTTTCAACATGATTGAAAACAAATGAATTTTCTAAGTTGCTCTTGCCATGTTTTTTGGTGCGTAAACAGTGATGTTGATTCCTGTGACTAATCTGGAGTCCTTCCGTTTGGTAGATATGTACGGGGATGACTCATTACTGAAGATATCCACTTTCAGTATTATAGAACCAAGCCTATCTAGGGTGTCATGCAAGACTTACAGATGAAGAATGTAGACAGGCAAGTTTATAGGGATTTATAAGTAACCACTTCATATTTTATGCACAATTCTCTAGACTTTTCCCCAATTCTCTGGAGTTTTCTGGTAAAAAGCAATCTTACCTTGTAACCAATCTGAAGATGAAGATCACTAGCTTTTGGATGAAACCGCAAGTCTATCCTTTCACCATTGTCTCGTAGAATATACTTGGCTCCTGGGTATTGATTTGCTCCTCTCCGCACAAGCTCGTGCATTCTGTATTGAACAGAAATATACATTTTTAAATTCGAGTACAGATTTTACATCTTCAGTGGTCAAATGGTATTGGATCTACTTCTCACATATTTAGTGGTATTTCTCAGAACTATATATGCCATGAGAATTTTATTTATTAATTTTAGCATTTTGTTATGCCTACTACAACTACAGGGAAAGCTTCATAAATAATCTGTATACAGAAGCAGTATACAGGAGTTTGCTCATACATAACATGTCCTCAGAAAAAAATTAGAGTGTTTGACATAATATCATCAGTAATCAAAACAGAAATTCATCACAGGACAAGTCTATGTAAGAACCAGATTTTTGTCTCCAATTTCATTTAATTTTCAATTATGAAACACACAATGTGTTCAATTTAATAAGATCTGCATCAAATGCCCACAATTCAATAATTTCCTGTCCGAGTGCTCAGTCCTTCACAATATATATTCATCCTGTTAAAAATATTTGGAAGGTTTTTCATTATAATTTCCTTTATTGCAGGACTGAATTTCTGGAAAAAATCTGCTGTCACAATTTGGAAGGACTTATATTCATTCAAATATTTCAATAATGTACATGCCTTGAGTGTACGACCAAATTTCTTAAAATACTTTTAATTTACACACAGGACAAATAAGATAAAGTTATCATCTTGTGTAGATGAAATATAATTCTTGTTAGTTTTGACTTGTCAAACGGAAGTTTCTGCTCCACAAAGAATATGGGAACTTAAAGACAGCGAAACCATTACCTGTCTATGTTAAAGGGTGTGACCACTTCTGGAAATGTCATGTTTTGCGCTATGCTTCTTGGTACACCGACCTGATCAATTCTAAGATTTGGATCAGGAGTGATGACAGTTCTGGCAGAGAAATCCACACGCTTGCCCATCAAGTTGCCTCGGACTCTGCCTTCCTTTCCCTTTAATCTTTGTTTAACAGATTTCAGAGGACGACCCGATTTCTGGACAGCCTAACAAACATAAAATTGACATACAGTAATGTCACACTTCATAACCAACATAACAGACACCCTTTAGAGCCATCAGGAAAATATCCGGGCATCCTCAATGTCTTACCAAATTGTAATGGACAGATGGACACACACTATACCCCCAGCTATTGTAAAATCATTAATTTTTGCCAGGGTTTTAATTTCACCGATATTGATGGTACTTAACTCATATGTCAACAAATTAATACTGAAAATTTGTCATGTATAGTGGATGTTGTCGATACTATCTATGAACCAAAGTGAATGTGAAATTTTCTTTTTCTATTTTATTTATGAGCTTACAAAGAAGAATCAAAACTGTATTACATATGGTACACTGTGAGCAAAATCAAGTTCCATATACATCTTTGTCTCATAATACATAATATGATGGAAAACATAGATCATAGAGAACCCTGGGCAAATCCAAAATACTTCCTCTGGAATAATTATATTGAGTAATGCTAAATAAAATTAATTATTTGGTTCTCGGGCCAATTTTTCTAAAGAGAGATGAGGGAAGGATTTTATTTTTTTTATCTATTGGTGAAAAAACAGATGAGGGCATGTTGTTTTGGGTTGTTTTTTTTCAAACCAAACATTCCCAAACAATAATAACTTTGGTAGAATCTGTTATATATTGGGATGTTTTGTTTTTTCTTTTTTGTTTTCGTTTTTTACTTCAAAACAGATAAGCCTTAGAACAAAGTCATTTTTTTCCCTTAGCGTCAAAACGGATAAGCCTTAGAACAAAGTCATTTTTTTTAAAATCCGTATAATGCTGGAAGAAAGCCCAGATATTTTTCTCACAAACAAGGCTTACCTTTGGAAGGCCAGGCATCTCATTATCTGTGAGTGTGGCCACGTGGAATTGTAACATTTTGGTGTCTTCTGATATGATGTGTGCAGCTGCTCCATTTTGTTCATTCCTCTTCAGCTGATTGTTGGCTTTTATAATGTCAGATAACTTGTGAGTCAAATCATCCTAAAAATAATGAAATTCAGAATGAGAAAGTCAAAAATAATATGTAAGTTATTTTACTAATAATAAATACAAATATTTTTTGGGATCCAAATGATGTAAGAACCATGAAGATCTTTAAATTCTATTTCTATCTTTCTCTATAACATGATGGGTCATAACTGCTCAAAACAGTTGTATTTTTAAAGAGTTTTTTGATAATTTCATTATTCATTTTGTTTTAACACTAAATTGATCAGATTCTTTTGGATTTGTTAGGCATTAAATAAAGACCCACAAAATCATCAGTTAACTGTTTAAAAAACAGAAATATGGCATCTAATTATCAAAGACTTTACTTACCAAACTACTATTTATATTCAAATATGATATTTTAGAGGTATAATAAACAAATGCTGAAGGAAAATGTCAACAGATATTGATAAACAGTGTAATGCCTGAATTGATCATGAAAAAGACAAGTCAAATGGGACATGCCAAATAAATGGAAACTATTAAGATAGTGTATTAAATGAAAACTAAAAGGAAATTTTTAAGAGGCAGAGAGCCTGAAAATCCACTCTAAAATAATCAGTTAATTTGATACCAAGATGAACTGCACCAGTTTTCTTCAAAATCTGACCTGATTTCTGGCTGAACCAAACATGACGACAGCTGGTCTAACAGATAGAGGTGGCACAGGCATCACAGTGACGATCATCCAGTCAGGCCGAGCAAACTTGGGCTCCATTCCCATCACTAAACACTCCTCGTCTGATATTCTCTTGAATATCTCGTGAACTCTCTCTGCTGTCAGCATGATCTTCCTTTCTTGACTCTCTTCGTTTACATGTTTCCACTCGGCCACCAGTTCCAAACCCATCCTTTTGATCCGAGGCTGGAACCGACCACAACCTCCATGGCCCTGTATACAAAGTAATTGACCCAGAGATTATTACGATCATAAACTACCCTAACATCAAATATTTCCAAAAACATTTTAATAGGAAATATTTGCATAAATCCAAAACTAAAATTTTAATAGTTCCTTATACGTTGATATTTTATGCATCAAATTATTGTGAAGAAAGTTCTAACTTGGGATGGGTTATCATGCAAATAGTTTATGAAATCTATTGCATTAAAATATTTTTGTGTTGTACTATTTTTTCTTTCTTTCTCTGTTTTTTTTGTTCTCTTAATTTGGTAACTTAGGGACGGGTAACCATACAAGCAATTTATGTGATATATTGCATGAAAATATTAAATAATTTTGAGTTGTACCGTTTTTTCTTCCTCTCTTTCTCCGTTTTGTTGTTCTCTTAATTTGGTAACTTAGGGATGGGTAACCATGCAAGCAATTTATGTAATATATTGCATGAAAATATTAAATAATTTTGTGCTGTACCGTTTTTTCTTCATCTCCTTCTCTGTTTTGTTGTTCTCCTAATTTGGTATCCATTTCATCTCCTCCTTCACATATCTTCTTCACTTTACAAAGTTCATACACATGGGCCATTCGTTTTCTTGGCTGTCCTTTAGACTTTGACAGAATGTCTCTTATTTTGGGATTTGTCTGTTAAAACAGAAAGATAAGTAACAATTCCATCAATACTGAATATCTGAAAAATCTATAATTCACACTATAAGGTATCCAATAATTCTTCAGTTACTCTACTTCTGATGAAATTTGTTTTTTTAATAGAGGTCAGAGAAGTCTTTCAATAAAAACATTTTTGAACTTGTGCTTTATTTACAACCATTTTCACAATTTCTTTTAAAATTAATGAAAAAAAAAAGTGTTGATTCAATTTCAACAGAAACTACATAAAAATATATTACGAGTAATACTTCAAGTTCAAAAGAGATAACGCTAATGATACGTTAACAGAAGAAGTTTTAATTGCAAAGAAATCTTACCGGGTCTACCAACAATTTGGAGCAGAAGAAGCACACACATCTCAGCACTTTGATAGTCTTTGTGAAGAAGCCCACATGAAACACTGGTTTTGACAATTCTATGTGACCAAAGTGACCTGGGCATTCTGCCATATTGCCCGCACATGTCTGACACCTTGATGTTCTGTCAATAGTTCCTTGCCGTGGGTCCATCAACCCATTGAGTTTGGGACGCCCACCTTCCATCGTCTCTGAATATCTAATACCTCCGTCGGTCACAGACATACGCCGCTGAAAGATGGCAAATAAATAGTTTCATTTCAATCTCAGACAGATGACAAATTAAACTATTCTACAAATTTCATGTTCTAATCTTAAGATCTGAACTTTAAAAATTTATTGCAATCCCTCATACACTCATACCTGAACTTATATTATTGTCTCGACAAATCATGTCTGTGAATTTCGAATCATGTCTGTAAATTTTACTATAACAATAACATCACAAACAATGTACTTACATTATGACATCATACCATAATCAAAAAGATTGAATACATTGCTATCATATTGCATTATGCTTACTATAGTGTCCTCAGTAGGTTAAACCCAATGTGACAAAAAGCTCTGTAAAACTTTGTTGCATGAACATACAATTCTCACACAACATGGAAAATCTTGCGTACATCTTCAGATCTGTGGTATTCCTACTTCTATAACATAAGATCTGTGGTATTCCTACTTCTATAACATAAGTTGCTGCTGGACAGTCAATTCATAATCGGACATGTTTACGAGGCATCCATCATAATTCGGCATTTTGTTGTGAAACTAACATTGTTGGAGTAGAGGTATTCCATACTTAAGTTCCTCTTTGAAATGTCTACTTTAGTTTGTGAAGATGAAGAAACTTTGTAATGTTGCTTGCAACAGTGAAACTTTGTAAATTTCATATTACATCATAATGGTTACTGAATGCGATACCGTAGTGGCCATTAGGCCTATAGCTATGGTTCGATAAACAGATCTCGAATAATCTATGAAACTGTTATGATCTCATAACTTCGAAGAACGCAGTTATGTTGGTCATCTCAGTTGCAGCAAACGCAAAGTTAAAATTGTGTTATTTACATTTACCGCGACCGCGGTACAGCCCACTTGTCTAATATACTCATTTAAATTAAAGGGATGTTTATTGGCATGTCACAGGTAACATCAAACATATTATGCATAACAAGGTTTATTGTGATTCAGTAAAATGTATATTTGTAAAGGACGTACACATTCATCAGGACTGAGAATGCCGAACTGGACCTTCTTCACGTCCCTCATAGTTGCGTTTGAATCGCCTGTGTACGCCATCTTTGTTTTTGTTGTAAACGACTCTGGCGCAGTTCTTCTGTCGGTCGATTAATATCACAGCAAAATAAAATAATCTGGAAAACAAAAGCGATCAATTGTCGCTGATGTCCTGCTTAGTTTTACATAATAGCAATCACGTTTCAATGCCGTGTAATTCCCTGTGAACAGTTACCGAACTGTTCTTGTCAGTAGGCAGCTGTTGCGTGCTCTGTATTGTCAGAGCTCTCACACTGGCCGAAACGTCGCCTTTATATACATTTTCCTGATTCTATGGGGTTCACAACATAGTGCGCACGGGTCTTGGTCACCAAAACGCTTTCAGACTCGACGTTCACGGAGTAAGATTTTAAGCGTGTAATGATTGGGACCAGTCTTTGACGTCACAGAATCACTATTAAACAATGAGGCACATCTGGGGTAGATAACAAAACAAAAACAAAAACTCATATTTATATGCGTTATTATCTTTGCAACGTAGTTTATATCTCACCAATTATCAAAAATAACATTTTCTGCAATGAGCATAACACATTGAAAATACAAACAAATAACACAGTTGGGGACCACACGAATTTTTATTGAATATAAATTGCACAACTTTAACAATGCTACCTCTATAAATAGTAATGATATATATTATTGACCAGCCACCTAAATGTAGTCGTTATCTTTCTGGATAGGACAAACAATTTTAATCGTACTACATGCAGATGATGTCATTTATCATGAATGTCAGTATTATCAGAGACTTGTATATCGGATATATCCGACTGATTACATGTTCAGTTATATAACTCTTGTCAGACACGGTTACTGAGATTTCCTCCAAACAAATGTAAAGTTATAACCATAGGTAAATTATATGAATGAAGACCTCACTTTCCTCTACAAAGATACCTAGAATTAACGGACGAGTGATATTTGGTCCACCTTCAGAACCATTCTCAGCCCCCATCGACTCAGGGCTATGGCAGAGGGAAGACGAGGGGGAGTAACTCCGATAGATCAGATTGAGCTGATTGGCTTACCAACGGAAGGCTGACATGATCGAGGCAATAACTCAATAACTATTACGATTCAGATATGATAAAGTGTAATACAACAAAATAACCTGTATGATCCGATAGTCACAGGCAATTTCTTAAAGTTTAATTCCAAAAAATATATATACTCGTCCTATATAATTTACACAAAAATGGTTAACAACGATGTTACCTTACAAACAAATTAAGGTTGTGAATGCATCAACCCTTCATGCATTTGTCAACAGACTAGGTACGTGTAGACATTTTTGGCTACCCGTAATGACATCACACAGAAATGGAGGAGGACAAAGATGTATTTGTAGAGGCCTATGATCGCCATTCGTAAATTTCATATGATTATAGGTATAACTAAAGATCCACCAGAAGTCTGTAATCAGGCAGTCTGCATAATCTATCTACTGCCTACTACAAAATAAGTTTTTATTTTAGATTTTGAAGCAAAAAGGGCTATCAACGTTTATTAGAAATACTCGAGAGAGCTAAATAACAATCTACTACTATACGGGTCTCCCGACTCGTATAGTCAGCTTGTTTCTCTTATCAAGCGATTATAACTGTAACACATAACTATTGGGTAACCGGGTAACTCCAGATTGGTGAATCACTGAACAAAGTACGGGAAGACCGTTCCATGCATACTTTTACTTTGTCCTGTTAATAACTGTTATACCGCATAAGCGTACATTTTAATTTGTAATCCTTTGTAATTTGTAACTCTGATGAATTGTCAATTAACGAGTCACTCCGGTGATTTTATGTTATTGTAGAAATAATTGTGCTTAATATTATTATTATCGTACTATACATAGGCAAATGTCTTCATGTCAATTCTGGTCAAACTCAGGTCAATTTCAGGTCAAGATTTTCAGGTCAAATTGGCATTCAGAGAAGTTAGCGGAAAATGTGCTGCAAGCAAATGACAACTTTGTCATGTTTCATACACAGAATTATCAAGCTTCAATTTAATATTCACAAGCAATGGTAGTCTTCGTATCATTTTTTTTCGGTGGTGATAAATTACAATCTCATACTACAGGTTTGTATGGCGCAGCAACATATTCCTGTACAAGTTATACCTTATGGTTTATATTTATAATTTATAATTTATTCCGAAATAGTCTAACTTGTTCAAAAATCCATTAAAACTTATAGATTTCAAGATTTTAAAAAGTGATGACGGTTGTACTCTCTCTCTCTCTCTCTCTCTCTCTCTCTCTCTCTCTCTCTCTCTCTCTCTCTCTCTCTCTCTCTCTCTCTAATTAAATCTATGTTTAATATGTAAATTTCGTACTCTTGTGTATTGTGTACACATTGCGGAGATGGCGATTTTCCCGACGTCTTTCCTACTACGCTGGTAAGACTTACTGTGTTCGATAGTTATGGGGCCCGTTTTACTATTTATTCCCATTTGGTGATATCACCTATTCAAATGAGTGATATCACCTATTCGAATAGATGATATCACTTAAGAACTTTTTAAAAGTGATACCACCTATTCGAATAGGAGATATCGCATATTCGAATGAGTGATATCACCTATTCGAATAAGTGATATCACCTATTCGTTTCATTAAGTGATATCACCCATTCGTATAGGTGATATCACTCATTCGAATAGGTGATATCACTTAAGAATTTTATAAGTGATATCACCTATTCGAATGGGTGATATCACCTATTTGAAAAATGAATTGGTGATAT
This sequence comes from Pecten maximus, assembly GCF_902652985.1. Taxonomy (NCBI): domain Eukaryota; kingdom Metazoa; phylum Mollusca; class Bivalvia; order Pectinida; family Pectinidae; genus Pecten; species Pecten maximus. Next base: position 16,504,716 of record NC_047028.1, read on the forward strand.
CACCTATTCGAATAGGTGATATCAGTGATTGAATAGGTGATATCACCAAATTGGAATAAATAGTAAAACGGCGCCCCATAGATAGTTTCCTGTGTCACTTAATTAAGACCCTAAAGCAGCAATGATAGGCTTTCATGTGGAGACCTACTCCGGCATCTTAATCATGTGGACTTTCAGATTCCAATGAATATAATTCGTGATATTAAATGTATGCGAAATAAATATGAATACCAAAGTCGAATCAAATATTCATACAGCAAGTATTAGACAAAAAGTGCCGTTGGGATTAAGAGATTCTCTAAATATTAAGGAACACAACTAAATTTCGAAAATATTTCACTTGAAAATGTAAATAATAAAGCATTATGGAACGCCAGAGCATAGTACTACCTATATATCAGGGACGTACCTCCCTGGTTATATCGACTATTTTTCAATAATTCAATTCCCCGGATGTAAATCAAAAGGAATATTTATCTTGATAGACTGGTACCAACTGTCTTGAATTATTTTTCTAACTTATATCATAATTAATTTTCCCTAAACTTAATCTTTATATTTGTATGTGTTATAATCAATATACATGTGTATGTGCATTGTTTTTATTTCATAAGATGCTAAACAAAAACAAAAAATTAAGACTCCCTAACCTAGCTTTGATACAAAATGGCAGGATCGGCTTTACTTCATATGCTTAGTGTGTTATTACTACACACATAAATCCTATTATAATGTTTTATAATTTGTAAGGTAATAAAAACAAATAATCATCTTATATTCATATAATATATGTGCCATCTAGATCTAGTTTTTTATAGAGAACTCCGTTTAAAATACACAAGGCAGACTCCTTTCTGTGGTAATTCTTCCCAAGTACGTGATAAGTAATTTTATTGAAGCATGTAAACTGCTTTACCTGAATTAATATTATTATTTTTGGACATATTCCATAGTGCTTTTATTTCGATTTTAGTTTCAGACTGATGATTTGTTGTCTTATCCTGCAACATTTTACAAATAAATCCTTGTGGGCATTTTAAGTAAATTAGAGTTATCTTTTCCTACTTCCTGTATTTCACTGCGTGCGCAATCTATTAGATACTCTTAGGAAAATGTTGCAAAAATAAATGGAAGATGCTGGACATGTATGTCACCTATCAACAAGGTAAATATGTAGGGTACAAAGTAGACTTAGTAAACTACTAAAATATGTATGCAAACCGATCAGTTTGACATGGCGTGTGTTGTTCTATACTAGTTAATCCATGGTATTATTTCAGATTCTCGGTAAAATTTGTCAACTTTTTTAACAATACTGTATTGTACTGTTGTATATACCTGTATACTGTAACACTGTACTTACGACGTTAGGCTATAAGGCCTATAACAAAACACCTTTCACTTTCTATGTTTCACATTTCATGATTTTCGGAGACATTACGAAATGGAAAGAAGTGGATTTTCTCGGGTAGCATGACATCTACGTTTCAGGCAAATTTACTAAAATTTGTAAAAAGAGGGCACACATTCGACAGGTTCAAAAGAAATCACAACAGAATAATCCCGACAATGAATCAATTTATTGTCGAGACGATATTTGGTGATATGAAAATAATATTGTTTTTAAGTGAAAACAAAATTTACTGAGACATTCATTTTGCATCTAATGTATTTATATAGATTTCTATATTTTCATAATTTCAAATAGATTAATAGAGTGCAGCAAAGTGAATAATAACATAATCTTTCAACATTTGGATAAGGTTTTCCAAGAAAACGTTAACACCCTACAGGGATTTTTTAATAAAGGGAAACTTGTTTAGCAAAACTGGACTGGGCATATGCTGGTAGCCTGCAGGTAGCCAGAGTTTCCTCTAGCCCTAAGATTTTGGTGAAGATAAAGAAAATTGGGTGTGACATAACACCTACCTTACATTTTGGGATAAATGAGATATTTATTTACCCCAAAACACCCATTAGTCCCAAAACAGAAGAAAAGTGGATAGACGTACATGGATTTTCAGTTTTATGGATCGTTACACTTATTGTTACACTTCACTATATATGAAGATTTTGATTTTGTGAACCTGTCAAAAAGATTCTTTTGCCTGAATCACTTATATTTACCTGAAATATGTACTGATAGTCTCGCTATTAACATCATTCTTTTATTTTGTCTTTAGGTTTATTTCTAAGGCAAACGTTCCTCATAACCATACTGTTGACATGGTTCCCTTGAACATGAAATTGATGGAGGCTGTCAGAAGATGACAGGTAACCGTGATACAGTCCAGTTTCCCTGCCAACGAGGAACATGGCAGGTGGTGCAGGCTCTACTGGGAAACCTCAAAAACTTGTCTCAATCACTGCAGGGTGACCTGAAGGAGTTATGTAAGGAACATCAGGCCATTGTTGACATAAGCAATGGGTTAGGAGAAACAGAAGAGACTCACTGGGGAGAATGTATTCTATATGGGCTAGTCAAATTCCTGAAAAAACAAGCAAATAAAGAGGAAAGACGTGTATTTCTCCAGTCTACTTTTCCTGCCATCATCGACCTGGCTTTGGACCACCCAAATGTCATACCAGCAAAGGGTATTGCCTATAGTAAACAACAACAGGGTATGTTTTCTTTCTATCTTAAATAGTATTTCAACTACGCGGAGTAATCTGCATTAAAGGGGATCTACTCTTATAACATTGTTTGCTTTGTGTTCACATCTGTCGGCCATCAGCATCGATTTAGGGTCTAAAACGGCAGGTTTTGTCCACATCAGACATTCAATGGTGGTAGATTAACAAAAGGTTCAGTTAAGTATATTCAGTAAATATGCTAACAAACAAATCTTCCAATATGGGACAATTAAACCCTTGCTTTAAGTCAAGCTATATCCTTGCTCACTGAGTTTATTACAGGGTAAGTTTGGTGCAAAAATGTACTCACTTTGACAGCATATAATTAAGTTCTGAAATCTTTAATATATGTACATTAATAACTTTCTATGTTTTGTTTCTTTAGTTATTCACAAATAATTTGATGGCTGAGTGGTTAAGGTATCCTGGCACTATCACTTCCCCCCCACCTCTGGGTTGTGGGTTGAAAACCCACATGAGGCAGTTGCCTGGTACTGACCGTGGTTTTTCTCCAGGTTCTCCAGCTTTCCTCCACCTCCAAAACCAGACATGTCCTTAAATCACCCTGGCTGTTAATAGGATATTTAACAAAATAAACCCACTCACAAATAATTAATTAAAAAAAAAAACCTACCCTCAAATAAGCCCTTCATCAATTTCAAAATAGTTGGCTAAAAGTTGATCTTGGATTATTTAGAAATCCTCCCCAAACTTTAATGCTTACTGTTTACACTAGGGGAGGGGCTTATTTTAGGATAAGTACATCATATATGTGAAGTTGGAACATTATGTGATTTTTTTTGCCTGATTTAGCAAGCAACACAGTGATCAGTCGGAGGTGTGTGGCTTCTATACTGGCGTGCGGATTCCTCTGTTTGTTTGAAGAACGAGGCAAGCCATGGATAACCCATCAACTGACCAATGTTATCAACTTTACCAACTTTTTCAAAAATCTTCAAATGTAAGTATTCATTCAAATCATAAATGGTAATTATGAATATGAAGTGTACGAATAATGATTGTTTTGGAATGGGAATGGTTGCCTATTCCTTTTATTTTATCTAGTAAAAATAATTAGTCTTGACTCAAATATGTAGGGCTGCCATGCATATCTGACAGATTATATCGGAGATGTGTTTTAATGAATAATTGATCATATTTCTGCAGGTCATCCCAATTCGCCAAGCTTAGATGCATATTAAACTACTTTGAACAAGTTGGGGAAAGAGGAAAAAACTTGGAGGGAAATGTAACCTTTGTTAGACAGGTTTGTATGTTTGGTTAGATAAATCTTCAATGAAATGACCAACATTGTCATTTAAAGTGAATCAAACAGCTAGCTCAACTTAAATTAGATATCATCTTTCCTGATTTTTGTTCTGATAAAATAATGTAAGTATATTGATATTGTATACGTAAAACAGCAGGCCCAGCACAGAAATTCCTTCAATGGTCTGATTTTGATAGAGAACTTTATTTAAAGTTTCTATGAAACATGTAAGCAAAATTGGACAATTGGAAGAATGTCTTGTGTTGGGCTTGCCGTTTTACGCAGATGAAACCTCTTAAGCTTGTATACACTTGTTTCCACGACAGGTTCGTCTGAATTTCTTCAATTCTCTACCGTATGGGACATTGACCCCATTTGGAGAGATTTGGAAAAAAACTCTTCCAATTTTTTAAAAATATATATTTTTTTTATAATGAAACCAATTAAACACCACATAAAGTGCCTCTCATCGAAAGCATGATATTTTGTCATACATTTTAGCCAGTATCAACACACTGTGTTTCAAGCCTGAAGCTGTTTTCTCCTAGGATTGATAATAACCTGAGAGTGGAATGGTATAGACTACACCTTAGATATGCACAATAAAATATTGATGAAATAAAACTGGCTAGGAAGTATAGGTAGGCACAGATTCAGTTTTAAAAAGAGTTCATTGTTGTACAGGTAATAACAAGAGAGGAGATGCCGACGATGGATTCGTGGTTAAACTGTGATCAGATGCTGTGTCCCATGACAGTGTATGAGGACGGTGTAATTGAAGATGCAGGTTGTGAGGCTGTAGAGGTAATGACTGCCCATTTCTGTCATGCCTAAATCATTACTCAACATATTGTTATTAAAGAATTTTCATTTATTTCATATTATTTCTGTCTTCAAGTCCTTTTCCATACACCAATTTTCATTTCAGAAGACTTATCCTACTGAAGATAGAGTTTTATCACTTCCCAAATTTGAATTCAGTGCTTACATGAGATAGCTTTTGTTAATGCATATTTACATTTAGACAAATTACTGGACCAGTGTTTCCACTTGTCAACTCCCTTGATTTCATCAGGTCAGTCTGATATTGGCCATATATCATGACCTGCTCAAATTGTATAAAACGTGGAATTAGCTGCATAACTTTTGATTAAAGCTTAGAAGTAAAACAAAAAGTCAGAATAAATCTTTGGAAATGATCACTATAGGTTGGCATACTCCATGAAAAAAAAATTGCATGTTGCGACATTATCCTCAAATTACTTCACCTAAATCAAATTTAGTTGATTAAAATGCATTGCTTAGAATTAAAATTGTCTGAAACAATCCTCTTCATGTTGATTTTAGGTGGACTTTGCTAACAAGTACATTGGTGGAGGTGTCTTAGGCAGAGGGCGTGTCCAGGTAAGTAATGCAATCAATCTTAGTCAGAGGGCGTGTCCAGGTAAGTAATGCAACCACTCTTAGTCAGAGGGCATGTCCAGGTATGTAATGGAACCACTCGTAGTCAGAGGGCGTGTACAGGTATGTAATGGAACCACTCTTAGTCAGAGGGCATGTCCAGGTATGTAATGGAACCACTCTTAGTCAGAGGGCGTGTCCAGGTAAGTAATGGAACCACTCTTAGTCAGAGGGCGTGTCCAGGTAAGTAATGTAACCACTTTTAGTCAGGGGCGTGTCCAGGTAAGTAATGGAACCACTCTTAGTCAGAGGGCGTGTCCAGGTAAGTAATGCAACCACTCTTAGTCAGAGGGTGTGTCCATGTAAGTAATACACATATTAATGAAATTGCTTTCACTATGGCATCAAAACATTTGTCCATCTTACAGTGTACAGCTTAAGACAAATCACAACCAATATACCATTTTTTTAAATGCGACATTTCAATGACTACACTCTTTCATCTTCAAATCATCATATGACAGTTTGGTGCTTTGTTTTTTGGGACCTAAACATCAGGGAAATGATCTTTTAGAATTGTTCTAAGGTATGCAAATATCATAAATCTTTATTCAATTTTAAGCCACATAACTCAAACACAGATAAGTCAGGTCAGAAGTTTGCATGTTGTTTCAGGAGGAGATTCGGTTCACTGTGTGTCCAGAGCTGATCGGGTCTATGCTGTTCATGGAGTACATGGAGGAGAATGAGGCCATTATAATCAAGGGTTTTGAGCAGTTCTCTGCCACTCAGGGCTATGCTGGAAGTCTTCTTTACCTGGGGCCATATGCGGACCCTGCCACTGTAAGTTAACGCCTGACTTGTAAAGTGGGTAGCATATCAGTAGTAAGCAATATTTTTTTTTATTCGTCCACCACCGGACTATAGTTTTGTACTGTGCCTGTTCGTCTGTCTGTCTGGCCTTCTGCACATTCTCTTGTCTGGGCTCTATCTCCTATACTTTTCTACTTTGGAACTTCATACTTGGGGCATGGGTTCATCAAAATGAGGTGGTGAGTCTTATTGGGAAAACAAAGTGGCCGACAGGTGTCCATCTTAGATTTTTACAGTTAAAATTGTTACTAATACATTTCAGAAAGTTATTAAATCTTTTAAAGACATCATAGGTAGGTTCCCCTTGTTAACAAATGATTTAATGGAAGAGGAGAAAGAAGGAAAAAGTAGAGGAAAGATCAGTCTTTCATTGGACTGATAAAGATCACTCAATGGTGGGTGCTAAGATCCTTCTGGGATTTCTGGAAGGGATTTATTTGTGGACAGGGGATAAATATTATATATGAAATTTTTCTCATAAGTGAAATGATGGACGAATATTTTACACAGAGAGACGAGAACGGCGATCCTGATGACCACCCTCTGTGCCATTGATGCTGTTTCCTACAGAAACGACCAACAGGTACAATACAGTGACTACATGTTTGTGAGGGATCTCAATAAAGCCTATGTGGGCTTCAGTGCTAGGAGCCTGAGGGGTTTGACCCCTCCCCGAGAGACTGGAGTGACCCTGCCCCCGGAGACTGGAGGACAGGCTGAACTGGATTCTCCATCAGAAGATAAGGTCAGCACCCCAACTGATGAAGAGTACCTCACAGCCACGGATGATGAAATAGAGATGGATGGTGACCCCTGTAAGTTTTACGAGTTTTTTTTCACCATGTCATTCTTTCTTAAGAAATTTGTTCAGCAATATTTTCTCAATGTTGCAGTACTAATGCTCTGTACGAAATTTTTGCATGACAGTTTTATGCTCTCATCATTTTTCGTTGTTATGAATCCCCTGTTGGGAGCATATAGCGTTACCAATATCTTGTATATACATAACCCCCAAGTTTGTCAGTGCTCTTGATCAAACTTCACACAGTGATATAGAACCATAATATCTCTTGACAATTTTGACTTTTGGGTCAAGGTCAAGGGCACTGTTACTATTTTTATCAGGGGCTGGTACATGGTAGGGGACATGTATTGCTATAGCAATACCTAGTATGTTTGTTAACTCTGCTATTTGTGAACACATTCTCAATATAAGTTTTACTTGTATTCTAGATTTGAATGCAGTTTCCAATCTTGCTGATGGTCTTCTTGCTGACATAATGTCTTTGGCATTACTAGAGGCATCAAGCCAGCTAAAAGGTCAAGGTGGGGAATATGATACTGGTCAAGGTCAAGATGATCAACCAAGCCTGCAAATCTGTAATGATGCTAGTTCTGTCAAATTTGAAGAATCGTTGATTAAGTCTGATGACGTGGAAGGAAAAGAAAACTTGGATGTGGATCTCTCAGATTGGGTGTCTAGATTTCGTAGGCGTAGTTCCAATTTGAGTGACATAGGGTCGCGAAGTAGCACAGCTAGTACGAGGCACAGTTCAGAGTTTAGTTCAGAATTCGAAGAATATTATGAAAACTTTCAAAAGCGAGAACAACCTGTCATCCAGAAAACTATAAAAGAAGAGAATTTTATAGATATTAATGACTTTGCTGTCAATTTAGCTGCAAAACTTTTACATGAGGGTACGTTTTTAGCAGCTCATATCAAGAAACCAGGTATTCAAAACTTCCACTGTGATGCTCCAGATAGCTCAATGGTGAAACCGAAAGCAAGAAAGAAATCCAAGGACAGCACAGACAGTGATAGTAGTGTGACAGACGATGATATTGATGATACTTTGATATCACACGACCAGCAACATTCCATTGAACAGCCTAGCAAGAGGCTTGAAACCTCAGAGTTAAAATGTGATATTTCTGAATCTACTGCAAGGAGATTTGCAGATAATTTTATCAGGACACTTTTTCCATTCCCAGAACAGATGAAAATAGATTCCAACAAGCCAAGCTGTGATGAGGAAGCATTTGTGGAGGCATCTAGTAGTACTGGAGATACTGACCATGTCCAGGGAAGGTCCGAGTCCAGTGCTACATCATCATTATATACTGTGTATACATCTGATCTCTTAAAACAAGATATTTTAACAGAGCAAAACAAACTGAAGAAAAATATTGACTTCAGATCAAAGTCAAAAGAATCTAGAAATTCTTCTCGCACCATGACGAGAGAAATGAAGATGGTGGCCACCGATTTTGTACACGGGGTTGTGATTGGAGCACTTCAAAAGTATTCCGAAGAATTAGACAGTGATATCAGCATTCAGGATATAGACCATGATACTTTTGATGATAGTGATTCAGACTTGGGTGACATGGAGATGGGAGAGAAGGATGAGTGTGTGTACGAGTGTGATGACATTATAGATAGTAAACCGGTGTTTGATCAGCCATCTGTTGTTGGGATTTCAAGTGAACGTTATGAAAATATTGTTGACAATTCTAACAGTGATTTCTGCCTTGGAGATAGTGCTAGTGTCTGTGATGCTAGGAATTGGGAGCATAGGCATTCAGATGGCCATAAACAGGCCGCTGAAACTTTCATTCACAGTTCTGATAGACCATCATCTACAGCTGATATTGTCCTTGAGGTTGAGAACTCTGACGAAAGTTGTAGAATACCACAAGTTATGATAACTGATGAAAATCGACGTGAACAGATGGCAGAGGAACTTTATCTAAATGTTGCTGAAAAACTTGTACAGGACCAAGTCGCAAATGCACTCTCAGGCATGAGTTCTCAAAGCAATGATAGTACGTCCAATGATACGGATGTGAGACCTAAAACTGAGAAAGTTTCCAGGAAAGGAAAGTTAAAACCAAAAACTAAGTTATCTGACAAAGAACTAGAGCCTCCTCGAAACAAATATCGCTGTCACAGCAGCAACAGTAGTGGGAGTTGTCTGTCCTTGTCCCGAGATAACCACCGGGAATCGCACATGGAAGAGAAGGAGCCGAGGAAGGTGACATTCTTTGCTTCATCCCTTTCTAGAGATCTCCTAACCAATGCCTTTGTGGAAGTTCAGAGAAATATGAACGGTGGTAACGTCTTTCGTCGAAGTAGTGAACCTTTAAAAATTTCTAATCATGCAGCGAAATGTCTGTTTGAGAATTCCACCAATGGGACCAACGGTAAAGGAGAGAAGCACATGAGTTTGACAGATGAAGATGTAGGCAGATTCGCTCAGGAACTCAGTAGATGGGGATCTCTTGAGGAGTTTAGAGCACAGCTACGCCGGGGCTCCTGTGGGTTTAGGGACCCAACCCTTTCCAGGTAAGATTTAGGATTCACATATGTGTTAAAAGAGTAAAATGAGTAATTCTATTCTTGATGTTACATGGATTACATTTCATCCTCCCATCCCTGGTCAGTTGGTCATTCACACATAATAATTGAAAGGTATTTTTGATATTTTACACAAACAATTTCTTGTAATAAAACATCATTGCTGTGTAAGATTATATAGTTTTCCTTACTAAATTTTTTGTTTTGCTCCATCAATGAATGAAAAGGAAATGTTTTATAAATATAATAATAAGATCTGTGAAGAAATTCCTCTTGTGACAGTTGATATTTCTATTACTAACTGTTGATATAACAGGAAATGCTGTATATAATTTTGTTAGTTGATGATGAGGTTTGGCATCTGTTCTCAATAATAAAGAGGCCCAGGGTCATTATATTGAGCCAGTAGCTTGCTGGTTAGAAGAGCTACCAAATTTGTTCAAATAAATGACTTTGTACCAATTAAGAAAAGGTATGAGTTTGAGTTTCACACGTATGACCTTAATCAACTTTGAGATTCACATGAATTGAATCTTTCCAACTAAGTCTTCATTTCATAACCTGCAAAACAGGTGAGCGATACAAACCTGTTTGGTCCCTTGTATTACAGTACCCAGCATTTGTAATTCCTGTTTCATTCCTAAAACTCCAAGAAAAATCTCCATTTGATCATAGTTGTGTAACTTTTTCTAGGTTTGCAGAGCAGCTGATGAAAAGCGACTGTAAAATTCCTGACTTCCATTTCCTTGAATCTACCAACTGGAGTACTAGTGGTGATTCTTCCGTCTCTTATGTCAGCAGTGTAAGCGGCTTTAAGGATACTGTCTTAGCTGGGTTTGAGGAGGAACTACTGAGCGCATCCTGCACTAAAGTCACCACAAAGAGTCCAAAGTACACCAGGTATTAGAGTTTGTTATTGAATTGCATAGATGCTTATACATAGTATTCATTTGAAGTTGTTTCCTGTTGATCAATTTCCACTATTTAAGAATTAAGTTTTTCCTCGATAGGTAAAAAAATTTCTGTAGAATTTTCATTTCTGTCCTTTCATTGTTAAAAAAAAAATCATTTATTTTCTGTATACAAGATTTACTTCTCTTTTTCAAATGTAGTTATTATATCCTTTCTCTATTAACTACCAGGAAGAGGTTTGCCGAGGTTTGTTATCTCCCAGTCCACTTTACAGGCCCATGTTTGATTATTTTTCTCACATACTTAAGAAAAGTAACAAATTGTAAGGTGGTGCAAAAGCTTTTCATTGGCCATCATCATGTCCCTTGACGTGTGTGGAAATTGATGACATTATCAATTCATGATATGATTGTGCTACATAAAATGATAATGCTACGCTATTGTTAGTAGCATCATAGCACGTGCTAACTGTCTTTTGCTTCCCTGTGTGAGATATATCCCATCCCTAGCAACCACAGGATCACCCTGTGAATGAAGTATGTAAGAAAAGCTTATTATGATTGGTCAGAGTGCAAATGTTTAACATCTAAATGTACTACATAATGGCTTAAAAATTGTTTGAGTCTCTAGATTTAAATCCAAAAACACTCTTTTTATCAGATTTGTTTACAACAAGAAGATTCCAAAAGTAACAAGACAGAGAAGTCTTGTAAAAGAAAAAGATAACGGGATTGTGGATCTTGTAGACACAGTGTCTGCTTCGAAAGGAGTCCGAGGTAAATCATTCGACAGTGAAATGTCAGCATTATCCTGGGGATCGTTACAGTCATCACCTAGTCAAAGTGGGGATGAATTCTCAAATTTTGCTGATAAGCTAGCTGAAAGAATTGTGCAAGAATCATTTGAGACTCTTTTCCATATACAACCGGATTCTGAGCCATGTCAGTCGGACACAGAATCTGAGACTGATGAGGCATGTCTTTATGACTTTGCCAACAACATGGCTAATGATATTTTGTTACAGTCTTTAGTTAGCCTTGCCAATAGCTATGCCACATATAGGAAAGAAAAGAAACGTCTTTCTGATGCCAATACATCAACAACTAGTGATTCTGTGTCGGAATTGGAATCCAGAAACTCTACAGATGCTGCGAGTGTTTCGAGCGTTCAGCGAAGTGTTTCCGATGATTACACCGATGCACTTGACATACCATTCCGTCAGCTTGAGAATTATGCAGAGGAATTGGCAGCAAGTGTTCTACAGCACTCTGTCAATGTTTACCAACGAGAACTAGACAGTGAAAAGAAGGTGAGTAACTAGAACACTAATTGTACTGGGTACCTACCAGATCAGAACGAGACCTACACAACAGTAGAGCCTAATGATAGAAACACGGCCCTGTGCTTGTGACCATCGAGACATTTTTCAATAAAACATTTCTATATAAATCAAGCTAATGTAATGGGGACATACAAAAACTAAGGTTATTTAATAATACAATTATTCTGCTCTTTAATAGCATTAAAATCTTTTGTTTTACAGATAAAATGTCCAATTTACAATGTACATGTCGGCCACATTTAAGACAAAAATCTTACTTCAGACTTCTGTGTAGCAGTCTTAGCATTTAAGAAAAACATACTTATCTGATTCTTAAGTTTTATTTCATGATCCCCAATCGCCTTTAATTTTGAGGATTTATGATTTAAACACTGTTGTGTTACAGAGGGTGTATGGCCGTCCAATATCGACTGGGAACTGGGGGTGCGGTGCTTTCTGTGGCGATCCTCACCTCAAGTCCATGCTACAGTGGATGGCTGCCTCTTACGCAGGAGTACCCAATGTATTTTACTACACCTTCCAACACCCTGATCTGGATCAGGTACATGTTTGTCATTCATTTTCAACATATTTTCATCTGAATCAGGCAAACACTTATTCTGCAGATTGAAACAGATAGTAAAATATCGATTTCATACACAGACATGGTATAGAATCTAAGATCCATTTTATACACAGACAGTGGTATACAATCTAAGATCCATTTTATACACAGACAGTGGTATAGAATCTAAGATCCATTTTATATACAGACAGTGGTATAGAATCTAAGATCCATTTTATATACAGACAGTGGTATAGAATCTAAGATCCATTTTATATACAGACAGTGGTATAGAATCTAAGATCCATTTTATATACAGACAGTGGTATAGAATCTAAGATCCATTTTATATACAGACAGTGGTATAGAATCTAAGATCCATTTTATATACAGACAGTGGTATAGAATCTAAGATCCATTTTATACACAGACAGTGGTATAGAATCTAAGATCCATTTTATATACAGACAGTGGTATAGAATCTAAGATCCATTTTATATACAGACAGTGGTATAGAATCTAAGATCCATTCTATATACAGACAGTGGTATAGAATGTAAGATCCATTTTATATAAAGACAGTGGTGTAGTCTCTTTTGTAGTTACAATTCTGTTGAAAGATTCTGGAAAGAGGTATGTAGTAGATAATGGAAATGGATTTGGTTGGCCACCAATAAATGATCAGAGAGTTATCAAACTCCTGGAGCTCTTTATTTCTTGATATACTCAAGGGTAGGATAAAGTTGTGAAAACTTTTATACTTTGAAATAAAAATGATTAAAGGGAAAATGTAGTTGGTTACTATATCTGTAAAATATATTCTTTTTGCTTCAAACCATGTAACACCGTGAAAGTTTGAATCATAGAATAATGTTTACCTTCACAATACCAGTCTGTCTATCTTTATTACAATTTTCCATAATAAGTGTTTTATGTACTCACCATTTTATGGCATACAATGTTATATATGTGCAATCCTATTCCAAATCAATGGCATATATTTTGAGAACCCCTCAACAGATTTGGTTCATACTTACACCATTATATCTACATCAGTTTCCGAACCTGATCACATTCTTGTCGTCATTGATCAAGATTAAAGGTTTTGGATGGGACGCATTGTTGTGAAGGGTTATTCTGAAAAAACACTGAATCATGTCTACTCTCGGAATGCAATATATATTTATACCAGGTACATGTTTCTTTTCAGTTACAAGAGGTGATAGACTCTATACTGAAGCGTGGTTGGAATGTTGGACAGTTGATGGAGGCTGTACGCTGTTACTGTGTTACGGTTAGAGAGATGGAGGAGACGGACATCAACAAACCAAACCTATTCCAGTTACTTCTATCAGATGATACGTTCCAAGACATCCATTGAATACTCAGCGAAGGAATGTGTGATTGGCAGTCTATTGTTTACGTTACTGTTTGTTGCCAAGCTATGCTACTGAGAATGCAGTGTTTAACTTGTCATTTCAGTGTACAATTCATTATGCAGTGTAATTAGGGGCTAAGCTGTGATAAAGTTCAACAATAGTTACATTTGAGATTAGAAATCTCCTTCAAAACCTAATTTGTGTTATAAGATAATAGCAATGTGTGAAAGTATTCTTCCAAATTTTTGCTTTGATATTCTGTTCTGTACTGCTTCTCAAGATTAATACTTGAAAAGTGTCTTTATAGCAAGTAAGTTAGGAGAGTGTTAACTCTCTGAAACTGTAAGGAGCTTTACCCATCTAGAGGTCAAAGTTCATTATGTTTTCAAATTTTTAAGAGGTCAATTTGTGTTCATTCTTTTGAAAGTGAAATTACAATATATGAAGAAATAAAATTCTTTATTGCATATTTAGGATACACTGAATATAATTTCTTTTAAAAATTTGGATTTAGATAATGTTTTTTTTTTTTTTTTTTGTAATTTTTTTTTGTCAATGAGAGAATTTGAATCTATACATATTTCATAGAACATAAATTCAGAACATAGAAAGATATGTTTTTTTTCTCATGAAGGATTTTAAAGCAAGTTGCAAAATAACATTTCGCCAGTACACCATCTTTTTACATAATTATATGAAGTTTAAAATTATATATTTATATATATATATATATATAGTCAATGTTTAAATCACAATTCAAGGTAGTCATTTTTGCACTATATTACCAGTACATGTTTACCTATAAACAAACAATTAACCTTAGGTGGTAAATAATAGAACTTCACCTAGTTTGGTTCAAAAATTAATATTTTGTCATGTCAGCATGTTGTTGCACTCTCCATAAACATTGCATTATATCACTAAGGGAGATAATCTACCTGTCAGCCTATACATTAAATCACAACTGAAACGAGTCAAGATTTTCAGAAACTACTCAAACTATGTTTAAATTTACATGATTCAAAATGCCATTTAGCATGTATAGTTATATAGTGTACTGTAAATTAGACATGCATAGGTGTTTAATGCTCTGATTAAAACCAAATCTTTCAATTCCACTCTGATACTCTACCTTCAGATCTAGTTGACTGGAACATAGGGTACTGTACATAGATCTAGTTTTAATCAGATTGAGGTGTTTGTAATATCAATAGAAAAAAATGAGCCAGGGAGTTGTTACTTATGCAGTACATTCAATGGTTATTTGTATAAAAAGTATGGAGACATTTTAGTATCAGTAGGATTTTGGGAATAATGGCCAGAACGAACAATTAGGTCTGTATTAAATAAAAAACATGACCACCTTTAGGTCTGTCAAGTAATCTTCTTGTTGATGGTCTCTCGATACAGGTTCTGTAATAATGAAAATAACTGCAAAATTAGAACTTTTAAGACTGACTTATAAATATAGATAAACTCTCAATACAGATTCTGTTAACATAAAGAATACATGCAAATTCGAACTTATAAAACTGGCTTCTTAACATGGGAGGACTTTCTGGAGAATTGGACGATTAAAAGAGATGGTCTCCAAAAATATGTGGTCTCTTAACACAGATCATGTTAAAGAGTTAGGGTTGAAGTTCTGTCAAATGGGTGTTCTCTTCATAGAGATGGTCTCTTAATGGAGGTGATATCTTATGGAGGTCAGAGTATATATAAATTCTTCCAATGTTTTATACAAAAACATAAGTCTTTATGGGAAGAGGAGAGTCCTTTCTGATGTAGTGAGTGCTAGTTAAAGTTTTGTATTAATTTAGGAGAAATGAGACCTGTTACAGAAATAACCTACCATAGCTTAAGATTTTTAAAGTTTATTTTAAAGAATGATTTAAATCTGCTTAAGCTATTAAGTGGTAAACAAACCAATTATGTACGTATGCCAATAATAATATAAACATGTATTAATTCACTGAAAGTATTAGAATGTGAATATTTATTTTCATAAATAAAACCACCCCTAAATTTACTATAAGCTTATTCACCAGTAATTATATAGCCACATAAAGACTTTAGAATGTAATAGTTGACTAGCTGTGTTGAACCAGTATAATCTTGTGATATTTGTAAAACTAAGGAATTGTAAAATGATTGTCAGTGTTATTAGGGCTACCTATATGAATTAACTAAGATATGGCTCTTTGATTTTATGATTTATTTCAGTTGGAAAAATATTGATTTGATATGCAGTTTTGAAAGAATATACATCCACACACAAATTCATGTACTGTACCATGTGAAAAATTATATAAATGTTTTGTTGGATTTTTGTTTCAAATCATAATGCAGTTTCAATACATATATATGGTTGTATATGTAAAATGCTTAGAGTCAAAGTTACCTTGAATAAGATATATATCTTGTTAAATTCTTTTAACGGTTAAGGAATTTTTGTAACGATCCGTTAATTTTGATCATCTTTAGATTCGTCATACAAAATTAAGCCCAGACCATGTTTTAATCATTCGATTTCAAATAATATGTTAAATATATATATATCCTGATATATATTGAAGTTGTGAGCTGTTAGTGTTATACATCATAATTATCAATAAAACAAAATGATAATACAATATTTTAAAATGAAAAACACAGCTAAAAATGAAGAAATATATCAGAATATGAATATAATATAAATATGCTACAAACTGTAATTGATCCTCAGTATGAACTCAACTTATATTTGAAATACTGGTATGTTATTTTTTATTTGTTGAATACTCTAAGAACTGGTTTAATATTGAGAAATTCTGAATGTTTAGAATTTTGATGAAAATTGAATAAAGAATGTGATTCAATATACAAGTCCATATTAATTATATACATGTTCATGTACTCTATATTTAGATTAATGAAACCATTAGCATTCATTTATATTAAGGATGTATGTTACCTTACACATTATAAACGTGGTTTGTTAAAGAATTATCTCCCTTACTGCTTTACATTACTTACCTACAAACTATAAACAATGTTAAACATGTATGCAATTTGCCACGATAGAATTATAAGTTGAGATTCCTAACATATCTTATGTTTCGAATCTTTACGCAATGTGCATCCTATGTACAGAAGAATCTTGTGCCCATTTTTTAAGTCATTCTCTGTAATTATAATCCATTGGTTATACTCCCTATTTCTCTGTACACCTCTGGAATATGTCATGATAAGGCTTCACTCTAGGCAGAAACCTTGTATAGGTGAAAATTACTTGTCTAGGACTATATATATTAAGTAGCTAATCATAAGTGATAAAACATTTTCTTTTTTTAACAAATGATAAAACATTTTCTTTTTTTAACAATGTTTAATTATTACCTTTTTTACATAATCTGAATCAAAATTTGTCACCAATTACTAAAAATCAAGATTAGAATTGATAAGTGAACAACATGTGTACAATGTATTTCTTAAATTATAAATTTCACTTATAGTCTTTCTTTGCTTTTATGAAATTCTTTTGGAAAAAAATACGTTTCCAGGTAAGGTAGCTTATATCCTTAATGAAACAGGAATTGTGATTATATAAAACATACATATGTTCAATGTACAGGTAACACAAGATAATCCCGTCATATATCAGTACTGTTAAAGTGAATCTTTTTCTTGGTGAGAAATTATTCACTATTTCTCTCAAATACTGTAAAAGTGCAAAAGTTGTTTTTATTTGTTTTTATATATTTTTGTTTGTTATTTGATAATGAAATAAATACAAAAAATTATGTGCATTTTGGCACGACTACCCCTAACCTGAATTGTCCTCAAATAATCAAATAATCACTCTTCCTCTGTGACAAAAAAAAGGAGCCTAGCGCCAGGCAATGGGCTTACTTCTAGACAATACTCCAATTTGTCTTTGATTTTTTTTTGTATGTCCCAAGTACTACAGGGGGCTTACTTGTTTATAAATGTGATAGTCATAGGTGAGCTATATGTTGCCCATATAATACCCACATCACTGAAAATTTAAGGAGTTAAAATGCGAAAATGTTCTCCTTTATTATGGACATTGTAGTTTGATTAGTTTGTTAATCATATTGTTTTTGAGAGTATTTGTATGGTAATTCATGGAAAATGTGTACATTTTTTTATTGCCAGAGTTTGGTAATTGACTTTATGCTATTTCAATATCAATAGTGTTATCACTGGATTTAGTATTTATAAATTCACCATATTCATCCTTTAATAAGCCCAGAGGGCCTACATATGACTCAAAGTAGAATCTTATTTTAGGATATTGTATTAGGCATGGACTTAGTACTACCAGGCATGGGCTTATTGCCAGACACAGGCTTATTACCAGACATTGGGCATATTACCAGGTATGGGCTGATTACCAGACAGGTTTATTACCAGGCATGGGCTTATTATAAATACATATATCATCAGACATGGGCTTATTACCAGGCATGAGCTTAAATCCATGCACCAGCTTATTTCCAGGCATGGGCTTAATATTAACCAGACACAGGCTTATTACCAGGTATGATCTGATTGCCAGACGGGTTTATTACCAGGCACAGGCTTATTGCGAGACTTGGGCTTACTTCCATGCATGAGCTTATTACCAGGCACAAGTTTATTACCAGGCATGGTCTGATTGCCTGACATGGGTTTATTACCAGGCATGGGCTTATTGCGAGACATGGACTTATTACCAGGCATGAGCTTATTACCAGGCACAAGTTTATTACCAGGCATGGGCTTATTGCGAGGCTTGGGCTTACTTCCAGGCATGAGCTTATTACCAGACACAGGCTTATTACCAGGTATGGTCTGATTGCCAGACAGGTTTATTACCAGGCATGGGCTTATTGCGAGACTTGGGCTTACTTCCAGGCATGAGCTTATTACCAGGCACAAGTTTAATACCAGGCATGGTCTGATTGCCTGACATGGGTTTATTACCAGGCATGGTCTGATTGCCAGACGGGTTTATTAACAGACATGAGTCTATTACAAGGCACTGGCTTATTATTACCAGACATCAGCTTATTGGCATAAGTATACTGATCACTAACCATGAATAGTCTTTAGGATTTGTTGTGACTGTTGCTCTGTTTTAGGACTATGTTGATGTGTGTTTATGAAATTCACTTTGGTAGAAAATAAATTCAGAAAAAAAATTGAATACATCAGTACATATTATATCTTTAATAGATAGCAGTAAATTTCAGTATTGAGAAAAAACAAGTCCATTAATATATTAAACATATAACCGTTGTAAGGCATTGCTACTCAGGCTATAAATCCAACCTAAGTAAAGAAAATCAACTTTTTATGAATTTATTATGAATTCTTCACCAGAACATGAGTGTGGGTCATATGAGTTTTGTAGTGGGGACTAACAATGAGCCACATTATTTTTGAGTTTTGTTTGTTTGGTGATCGAGTCTGTGTTTTTAGATTGGCTGATTTTGTTTGTTTTTCTGCTTGCTGCTGTGTTGATTTAAATGAAAGTTAAAATCAGTATTATGGTAAAACCGGTAAATTAGCATTTTCATTTATGTATTAACAATTATTTTGTTAAAAAGAAATGCTTGAAAAATTAAAGAGACTTAATTTTTTATTAACACTAAGAATAATTTATTTACTTATTATTAATCAAAATCACGAAGTGACATATGCCTCTTGTTCGTGTTCATTTGATTAAAGTAGTTTTATTTCCTAGAAAAAATATTACAAGTTGAGTATCTTTACCAGAAGGATCTTTGTGAATGTTAAACCATGATTTAATAATATAAAAATGTTTGTCTTCAATCAAGAAATGTTTATGCCTAGTCTGCTTATTAAATTTGACATGATGTGACACAGGGACTTGTTTCAGTTCATTTTTTCAAGACCCTGTGGTCTGTGGGACCATTGTGTACAGTTTATTTATTACAGTTGAATGTATTTTTTGTTTTGTTTTACAATTTTTGTGCTTTTGTTTTTATTTTTCATTTGTTTTGTGTGTTGCATTGTTTTCCAATTGATTGGCTAGCCATATGTGAATTAATAGTTTAATGGGTGGCACAAAAATATTCAAGTTGACAAGGTGTGCAAATGCATGCATTTTTCATTATAGAAAAACATTGAAGTTATATGGCATTAAGTATCTTGGATAATGAAATTTAAATATGAGGCGATATGTAAAAAAAAAACATGTTCTATAAATGTAACCATTCAATATACACAGGCCCAGTACTTGAAATGATTGAAATATATCATAAAAGTTATTCAGTCATAATCGTTCCAACATGTTCAAAATAAATTCCAACAAGGTACAGATTTTTTTTCTCCTGTTTTTTTTTTTTTTTTAACAGAAAGAAACCATATTATGTCAGGAGGTATCAATTGATAGTAATATTTCAATACATATGTTCCAGGTCTATTACCCTTTCAATATTTGTACAATTGTATGAAATTATATATACATGTAGGTGCCATTTGATTGAAATCAGCTCCAATTGTTTTGTTTGTAACACACACGTATCCTTCAATACTGTCACACTTGATACTGATACAGGCTTGGTACCAAATGACTACAGAGGGCATTTCAGCATTGTCCGACTATAATGGAACCATATCGCTCACTGAAAGTTCTTACCTTTTCTTTTATTTGGATTTGGATTAGTAAGTACATATAACACCCTTCCTTTGAGACAAAGTGAAGTATTAGCTTAGCAATAAAACTAGTGGCCAAGTCAGGGATTTTGTAAGAAGACTGGTGACAGCTTACTGGTATATCAATATTAAGTTTGATTATCTTCATGTATTTTTAAATAGATGAAGTGAACATTAGATAGTTGAACTCTTTGAGGCAAATAATAATGTATTCAACAAAGATGGTCACAATTTTGAATTTTTAGAGTTTACTTAATTGAGAAAATATTGTTACTGTATTAATTTTTATTAAGACAATTTCCTACAGTATTTATTTTAGACAGTCAAATAGAGCATAATTATTATGGTTGTGAGAATAATATAGACATTTATTGCTGCTTTTATCAAAATAATGAACAGTATATGACTGACATGTTTAGAGTGTATAGAAAGTAGTTTGTGTTCTACTAGTTTCGTTGGTAATAAACTGAACCAATACATGTACCGTATTCATCCACAAATATACCCCAGATCACAAATAAGCCCCCTTCATCATTTTTACAGAATCATCAATTTAAATACATTGTAGTATTGGGTAAGCTAAAAGTTGTCTATAGATAAGTCCTCCCCAAAGTTTCATGTAGGCGAGGCAGTGGAGACTTGCATTGTCTGAGGATAAATATGTTACTTAACTTATATACACTAGGGAGGGGTGCTTATTTGAGGATAAATATGGTACTTAACTTATACAGTAGGTCGGGGTGCTTATTTGAGGATAAATATGGTACCAAACTGTTACATTAGGGCCGGGTGCTTATTAGAGGATAAATTTGGTACTGAACTTTTACATTAGGAGTTGGGGCTTATTTGAGGATAAATGTGGTAACCGAAGTGTTATATTAGGGTCAGGTGCCTATTTGAGGATAAATATGGTACTAAACTTTTACACAAGGAGAGGGGGCTTATTTGAGGATAAATATGGTACTAAACTTTTACACAAGGAGCGGGGCTTATTTGAGGATAAATATGGTACTAAACTTTTTACACAAGGAGCGGGGCTTATTTGAGGATAAATATGGTACTAAACTTGTACACTGGGGAAGAGTGCTTATTTGGGGATAAATATGGTACCAAACTGTTAAATTAGTGTCGGGTGATTATTTGAGGATAAAGAGGTATGGCGCATATTGGCCTGTTTCGACTAAACGGTGACCGTTTTCAAAATCAAAAAAATAAATGTTTAAACTTGGTTTTTGAATAAAAACCTTAAATCTATAACACATAAAATTTATTATTTGTTCGAAATCTATAACACATAAAATTTATTATTTGCGAACAATTTGTGTGTTCATTGCAATGGATATTTCATTAAATGACCGTAAAGTTACATCATCAGGCTATTTGCAACTTTCGAGGGGGGTTTTCCCACATTCGTATCATTTTTTGACAGAGCGCATCGGAAGACCAACTTTTACAATGTCTTATTTTATTATATGTACCAAAAGACAACTAAAATCGTATTCTTAAAAGTGGTCCTCCTATGCGCTGGTATCGAAATATTGAAAAAACCTAGTTGATAAAATATTTTTATTTTAGCATTAACTAGACTGACTAACTGATAACATAAACTTCACATTGCCGTAAGTCCGCATAGCTCATATGGTAGAACCATTGCTTAGCAACCTGAAGGTTCAGAGTTCGAATTACCAAGATGTATCATATTCATATTTTGTTATGTTTCTAAAAATAATACCATTTAATATTTTTGATCGTATTTGAAAGACATTTTCAACAATAAATGCATATTTGATATAGAATATTTAGTATAAAGATAGAAATGTTGAGGTAAAAAAATTTCACTTGGATAAAAAAAAGAGTGAAATCATAACCGATTTACTCTGTATCATTCAAAGTAAAATGTAAATGAACTGCAGCATCGACAACAGGCATACATGGATGAGTAGTGTAAAATTCATATTTAACATGTCAATTTAACTTTATTTCATATGATATTGATTGACTTCATACATGTAATCCGTTCACAACACGCAGTGCGCCAATGGACCATGACGATCTATTTTGGTACTGTGAGAATCACTGTGGTCACATGATATTTTTCACCTATATTTTAAGCCCAGACTATCGCTGTACGTGGCCTAGGTCAGGATAAGCGAAAAACGACCATACCTCTTTGGCACTTAACTTGTACACTAGGGACGGGGGCTTATTTGAGGATAAATATGGTACTAAACTTGTACACTAGGGGAGGGCTTATTTGAGGATAAATATGGTACTAAACTTGTACACTAGGGGAGGGCTTATTTGAGGATAAATATGGTACATGTACTAAACTTTTAATCAAGGAGCGGGGGCTTATTTGAGGATAAGATTGGTCCTTTTAGGAGAAGAGATTCATTACAAAGGTAGCCATAACAAAGTTTGCAATTATAATCTTTTGTCAAAGTACATCTCACTACTAATGGAAAAAATATTAAAAAACCAAGAAATTGTCATTTAAACTAAAATGAATAATTCTTTAAAGGATGTTCTGTAATTGAAAGTGATTGTTTCTTTGGTTTTTTTATCATTTTTTCAAGGTGGATGAAATGTCATTTCCAGTTAGTTATTACAACTATTATGTTTATTAAAATTTTTGTGATGCATAAGATATTGAAATAAAGTATGAAATACACATATATCTGTTTTATTGTGTGCTTTTGTGACATTATTTTCATCTCACCACCTTAAAGGAAAAGTGGGCTTATTCTGTGGCACATTAACCATCCGACGTACTCCTTTTATTTTAAAGAGCTTTGCAATAATCAAGAGGAAGGAGTCGTTATATAGGACCGTGGTGGTAAGATTTAAGGTGTCGGTGTGTTTAAATCAGGGTTGTAATACATGACCAGTAACGTCTAGGATGAAGTTCTCAAGTTTATTAAAAGGATGACCTTGATCAGCATTCAAGGTTGCAAGGGTCAGATGTGCGAAACCTTTGACCAAAACTGGGATCAAGAACTATCAAAATTTAATGTTGTAAATGACTTTGACCCACTTTCAAGGTTACAGAGGTCGGATACGTGATACGAAGAAGCTTAAGTGATGATGTTTGGTCTGCAGTATTCTGGTTTGAAAGGCGTTCATGTTAATTTTAATGAATTACTTCAAGCCCTTAGCATCACTGACAAGTCATAGAAGGGATAGACAGCTGTATTGTGTAGTATAAGTAGTTTTTAGGTCACCTGAGACGAAGTCTCAAGTGACCTATTCTAACCATCTTTTGTCCGTCGTCGTCCGTCGTGCTTCCATAAACATTTTAAATTTTCAACTTCTTCTCCAAAACCACTGAACCAAATTCAATGAAATTAGGCAGAGAGCTTCTATGGCTAAAGGTCAACTAAAATTATGAATTATATGGTCCCCACCCCCAGGGGACTGATGGGTCGGGCCAAAAAGGGTCAAATTGACTAAAGCTTCAAAAATATTCTTCCCTACTCTCAGATATGGTGGAATCAAACACATTTCATAGATGGAAGGGTCTTATGGTGTTTTACCAAAATTGTGAATTTCATGACCCTGGGGTCTCGCGTTTGCCACGGGGAGGGGGTAAACTTTACTATAGCTTATATAGGGAAATCACATTTTTAGACCATGATTTGTTGGATTTGTATTGGAATTCATTCTAATTTGGTAAACATTATCAGCATGGGATGATAGTTTGATGGTATGTACATGATGGCCCTGATTGACTCCCAGGGGCTGATGGGCGGGGCCAAAAAGGGTCAAATTGACAGAAATTTCAAAACTCTTCTCTAGACCAAAATAAGTTAGAATCATAAACTCTTCATAGATGAAAGGGTCTTATAGTGCTTTACCATAAATTGTGAATTTCATGACCTTGGGGTCTCACGTTTGCCCCTGGGGAGGGGGGTAAACTTTACTATAGTTTATATAGGGAAATAACATTTTTGACTATTATCTGTTGGATCTCTATTTGAATTCATTGAGCTCCCATCACACGACAGACAGTCCTCGCCACTGAATATTCTCTTAGGTAGCACAGACAATTATTGGAATGCACAATTAGCTTTGATGCATTACTGGGATTACAAGCACAATGGTATATAAAAGGACAGTCATCGATATTATAAAACATGAAACAGAAACACGAACCCGCACTAACCTTGGCCACTGCACTAAAGGACATTCTCACTAGCCTGAGATAGACTGCGTGACCTTACATACAAATATATACGTTTCCGTAATACCAAAGTATTCATATGATAGATAGTTCCTCAAAATGTAATCTGTATAGACACTTAGTAGATGATATCTTACTACAACATTATTTATGTTAAAATATCCAAATACGTAATAGAATTGCTTTTACTGAAATTCGTCTATCGGCGCATACCTTGCATATTGAAACAGGACGTTATCGAAATATTGTAAGAAATGAACGTCTGTGTAGAGTCTGTAACTATGGCGACATAGAAGACGAGTATCACTTTCTGTTAATTTGCCAAATTTTTCAAACCCTAAGATCAAGGAGGCTCACTTTTTGTCAGTTACGAGTTGCAACTCGCATTTTGTAACTCGCAACTCGCATTTTTCAACTCGCAACTCGCATTTTGTAACTCGCAACTTGCATTTTGTAACTAGCAACTCGCATTTTTCAACTCGCAATTCGCATTTTGCAACTCGCAACTCGCACTTTGTAACTCGCAACTCGAAGAAAAGAAACCCTTAATATGAGGATGTATTAAAAACGAAATAAAGCGCATGCGCAGCAAGACATGGCTGGGTAAAATTTGACCCGAAGAAAATATGGGTATATTGTCTATTTAAGATGTAATTTGCTACTTTCTTCTCCTGTTGATGTGAACTTTTAGTACATTTTATATGAAACTACAAAACTTGGAGTCCAAGAGTGTGACAGTGTGTCTATTTTCGGTGCTATTGATCTGCTCATACCTGGAACGTGTATATACATTTACACGCGTGTGTGTGTTTGTGTGTACATTGCGTGAGTACCCCTCACTGTAACATGCCACCTAAGAAATGTCCTACTCTACCGGTATCGAGTGAAGAGAAACAAACTGATATACATGTAACTGATAAATCTGAAGCTACGTTAAGTGCCACTCCATTTTCCAAACGTAAACTTGGCGAGTCTACTAGAAGTCCTCAATCCATGGAGGCCCCGGCACCAGCCACCTGCCGTGGCAGATTTGGTTCTCCCGGTGATAACCCTATTGACTCTTCTTGTGAGGGTACGGTTATTTCCCCACAATATGTGGTTGAATCTCAGGGTCAATTCTTTGACGTTTCAATGATAGAATCCACTTTTGCAGTACCTGGCTTTGTAGACAAACTGCCCCTCAGTTGTCTCTGCCCTGGCCCCAAGTATCAACCAACTTATCTTGACTGCGTTACAACCAATAACTGAGAAATTTGATTCACTGTTTCGTATCCTTGAAGGTTTAAAACGCGAAAATTCTGATCTTAAGAGCCAGGTGAATGTCGTAAGAGTGTTGATGAACTTGAGTCCTCCCATGAGGATCTGCAACAATATGGACGGAGGACATCCCTCCGTTTCCACGGTGTACCCCTCAGTGATTCCGAACTTAATTCCACTGACCAAAAAGTGGTTGACATAGTTTAATGGAATAATTTATAGTTAAAAAGTATCAAAAGTTCAGGAAATATTTTTATTTATATACATTATATATAGAAAATAGATAATTATACAAGACTTTGTAAAGCAAAAGCGCTTCACCTACCTGACGGTGAGAAAGAAGAGTGTTTTATTGAACAATTATAATGATATACATACATATCAATGAAATATTATATAATTAATTGATTCAAAGAGAATTAAAACCTTCTCGAATTAGTTATAAATCTTTCTACATTACTTAATACAAATTTATTACGATCAAGTGAAAGTTCATAGTTACCACATGTTAATAAGTTAATATTTATAAAACCAACTTGTATAAATATGTCATGTATAAAGTACCTTATATGGTTGTAATTTGGACAGTAGAAGAAGTAATGCTCTAGATCCTCAGAATAATAACCACAGGAACAGGCTGAATTTGGAATTAGATGATCTATTAATCTGTGATAATTTAAGTTGCTAGCAGAGTTTCTTAATTGGCAAAGAGTGATATTTAATTTTCTAGGTGAGCATAGTTTAAATAAATGAGTAGTATCAGTGTTTAAAGGTCATTTGTAATTCCAAGCTTGGTCTCAACATCTCAGAGGACGACATAACAGATCGCACATCATCGGTAAGATCGTTTCCGGAAAGGCCCCAAATTATATGTTGCTTCCGTAATTGGAAAATTAAAAATCATGTTTACCAATAAAAAAAAACAAAAAACCCTAAGACATTCAATTCTCCTAATTTTCGTGTCATCATTACTGAGGATTTGACGACTACACGACAGGGAATCGTGAGGTCCCTAGGTTCGGCACGCAAACAAGGCAGGATCCATTCCTACTGGACCAATGACGGAAGGATTTTTTTTTATAAAAAGACTGCCGAGTCCAGTAAGATCCTGGTACGGGAAACGGACGACATCTCCTATCTGCTGACTGTCGATCCCCCAGCCGCTACTCGACAGTCCCGCGATAGTCGCGTTCAGTAGTTATATAAAGTCTGAAACTGTCTGGTAAAACAAATGATTATATACATTAGTTTATTAGTAATAGCGTTACTGTATTATTGTAATAATTGAATTTGCTTCCCTGATATAAATGGCTATACACTTTAAACCTGTTACAGTTTGATTTAAATATTGCGCAATGTATCCGTATGACCTGTTTAGTAAATCATATCAAATTATTTAAGTAGAATCGGAATACAATATTTACTTTGCATGAGATATTTACAATTTGGAGAAACAGTTTTCTGAATATAACGCCGCATATTAAAAAAATAAAAAAAAGATAGGCTCCAGAGGGAGTCGAACCCTCGACCTCCAGTTTACTAGACTGGCGCTCTAACCAACTGAGCTATGGAGCCGGAGATTGATTAAATATAAACAAGAGGCCCATGCGTCCTCCGGTCACTTGAGTTTTGATATATATTCAGGCAGTTTTACCCATTGTGGTCCACACATCAGCCGTTGGGGTTCAGTCAGGGCCAATATCTGCATACTATCGGACTGACAACACATACTGATGCTACTGTACTTATCAATTTATATTTTTGCTGATGGTCAAAAATGTATATTTCCATGAAAACCATTGTGATTTCGTTAAACTTGGTCGACGGGTTTCTAAGAGGTCAAAAATGTAAATAGTTTACAGACAGACGACGCACGACGAATGACGGACAAGAAACGTTTGCAATAGATCACTTAAGACTTCGTCTCCAGTGTTGGCATTTGAATATTTTTGAACGAATGCCATTTTATTAATTTCTTCTTTGAGGTAGTACTTTGCAGTAAATCCATGCATGAAATTGTCTGTGAATTCAAATTTAAGTGCTAAACAAAAACATTTTTAACCAACTTTGAGTTTTTATAAGTACTTAATTAAGTCCATTATTTATCTTATATGCATTCAGCAGAACGCGCGCACAGCCTTTCCAAAGCCAACAACACTTTTAAAATGCACTAACATCATCTTCTACCACATTGCGACTGCTTCCTGTTAGTATGAATAGGAAAAAAATAGCCTCTACTCCTACTATATAGCAGGAGAGGTTTAAGGGCCTCACTGCCACTTTTATAGAACTCCTTTTCTTGGCTGTTCAGAAAGTCATCCACTGTATGTATGACGTCATCATCGGACTGAAAGTTGGTGCCTGAAATAGCTGTTTTCAGTTTTGGAAATAGATGAAAGTCTGATGGAGCGAGATCAGGTGAATAAGGTGGGTGCTCCGTCAATTTAAAGCCACAATCGTGAATAACAGCCATGGCAATGACAGACCTGTGATCAGGAGCATTATCCTGTCAGAATAACACACCTTAGTGGGCTTTCCGCGGCGCTTAAGTTTAATATTTTCCCGTAACTGCCTCAGACGTGAAGCATAGTGTGTGCCATTGATTGTTTGTCCCTTTTGGAGATAATCTATCAGCAGAATACCATCTGCATCCCAGAAAACAGAGGCGATAACCTTCCCAGCTGATGGAACAGTCTTTGCCTTCTTTGGCGGGGGAGAGCCAGGGTGCTTCAATTGTTTCGATTGTTCTTTGGCCTCTGGGGTAAAATAATGGACCCATGATTCATCCATAGTGACCAATCTCTGAAGAAAGTTGGCAGGATCTTCCTAAAAAAGGTTAAGACTAGCACGCGATAATGTGCGCCTGGTGTGTGACCTGATCAATTGTCAGAAGTCTTGATACCCATCTTCGGTCAGAATGGAATGTCGTCTTTCCTGTGAAATGCCAATTCTACTGGCTATATATCTTTCTGTGACTCGTCTGTCAGTCATAACAATATGAAATTTATTGATCATTTCTGGGGTTGCAACATTGACAGGCCTTCCAGGACGTGGGTCATTCTCAAGGCTCTGTCACCCATCTTTTCACTGTAGCATATTAAGGGGCATCTTCCCTTGGTGTTTACGCTTTTTTATGCAAATATTGGATCACTGTTCTTTCACGGATTTTGTCCATTTTGCAAAAGTCACTTAACTGGTTTACTTTAGAGTGCTACCTAGTCGATATAAACTAACCAAATGAGACCAGTCCTTGGACACGGCCCTATATAGTCAGAGAATAGTAGGACTTAAAAAGAACTTCCTTGAGTACCTCCTTTAATACAACATATCAATCATCTAGTCTAGTGATCAACCAATTTGTGGGGGGAAATCAAGGTAGGTAACCCTTTTACCATGCATAAATAAAAATGTTAATTTTATTATTTATATGCATATAGTTCGAGCAACTATACCTTCCAATGGTTAAATTGAAATAGTGGCTTCAGTTTCGACAAAATTAAAATACGACATTGTGTAAATAAAGTACTAGTATGTCCTTTGTCTGTTGTCGATATACATTCACAGGTAGCTATATAGTACCTACAGAACACGTGCACAGTGTGGACACCTTACTGCCACAACACTTCACAAGAGTACTCCTGCGGGAACGACGGGAACGACGGGTACTGAGACTGGGGATTTGTTTAGTTGTATTCTACATAGCCATAGTGAACAATGAACGGAGAAATCAGAGCTAAAATAAATAAAATATGTATAACACACTGAAAGGAGAAATCAGAGCTAAAATAAATAAATATGTATAACTTTAAATTATTTCTATTGAAATAGTTATTGCTATATTTCTATCAAAACAATTTGCTAAACATTGAATTGTATCAAAACACAATGCAATAAACTTTCAGTTATTTTTTATTATTTTATTTTCAAAAACAAGACTGGCAACTAGGGTAAAAAGTCATCGGGACCAGATATGGCCTAAAGTGCATATAGTCCTTTCAAATGACAAAATTCAAGATGACCTATCAGCCATTCTGTTTTTGTCAATCAGACTCAAAATTGAATGGGCACAATTATTGAAAAAAGGAAACATTCATGTTTAGCTTCAGAAATATGTTTTCAGTACTTTTGAACAACTATCGATATTGTCAAGGTGACTTAATGGACGTGTACAAGATCAATATGTATGTTTGATCAGCTACCCGATTTTCCGTGTATAACAAGGAAGTCAATATTTTTTCTACATTTGCTTTTCTTAGAAGTTTCCTCGAAGAATAATCTTGAATTCTGCTTCCCTTTCTCACCGTAAAATTATAAAAAAAAAATCTTCCTCACAATGATATAGACTGGTCAATCTAATAGTTAGTCGTATAAATGTAATATGAAACATGATAACAGACAGGAAACTCTTCATTCACAGGAAATTCTTCATTCTGGCTGGGACTGATATCAATCTCTACGGATCTTTCTCATAATCCTTCAGTTTTTGTCAATTCTCTAAACAAATTTAGTAAAACCCGCGTTACCTATAACATATAACATAGCGTTGTCTTCTGATCGCTTTGCAGAGAGTAACGTGTACAATTTGCATGCCGGCTGGCGACGTACGAATACCCAGATCGGTTGTTTTGTCTCGGAACTGAGTTTGTTTCCTTAACCGTTTGTTTTCATTTCAACAAATGTTAATGTTATAAAATCCCGTTTGTTTTGGGAAGCACATATATATTAGTAACAAAGTAAGTCTAACTGTTTACGCCAGATTCACGATGGTAAATTCAACATAAGCCATATAATGAGCTAATTTGCGTAAAATTGATTTCCTCGCGACGCTTAATTTTACAAAGATATGCTGTCATTGTCTTCTACAAGGTCTTCACCATCGTTAATCTGACGTAAACAGAATTACTATGTCCTCGTGGTGTATTGAGAGACAGGCTTGGTAAATTAGGCACAATGTCTTAATATCAAAGAATGATTAATCAAATAAGAATAAATACATTACTGAAAATAAGAAATTATTATGTACAACATGCTTTTTAGAGTCTGATGACTGACCTAAACCAGAAAATAACTTTAGAAAGAAAATGTTTATCAACCACGAAGATACTATCAAATTTCACACGTAATCTTTGCTTCCAGACATCCATTCCTGCGTTCAATAACCCTATTGGACAGTCAGTCCCCGATTTGACTACTCTCTTATAACTGAGAATTTGTTTGGATGAAAAAAACCAGTCCCAGGCCAATTTACAGTACCCGGACTATCAATTTTCGTCTCAACAGGGGCCTTATCAAAGTTCAATAGCTAGGTTAATGTTTTACAGAATGTTTGATTTCTTTTAATAATCCGTTACTTGAATAAAAGATAATGGTCATAGGACAGGTATAGCAAACTGGTCCGATTTATAGTGCGATTTGCACCTGGGGTAGGGGACAAAAATTAGACTTTCAACCTCCTGTACCAAATATATACAGTATCAAGTTGGATGAGGGCTTATCCGTTTTTCTATAATATAATTTCAACGATCTATCATTCCTCCTGAAGATACCTTTAAACCCTGTCATCATCGGTTTTTCTCTCTTTGGCGGACTCTGTTGGGGTATCGATATTGACGTTTGATTAAGTGAAAATAAGATCCAGTGTAAAATCATAGAAAACCTGCCAGTAAAAAAGGGAAGGCAATTTTGGAAATTTACTCTCCCATAATTCTACAGTGTTCTTGAAATGATTACATTAGGTTTAACTAAATACGTTGACTGATTATTCAATTAACATTAATTAATTTAGTAGTATACTTGTGAACCTACAAGGGAAATATCAAATAAAGCAAGTTAAGAATTAAACTTCTTTTATATGGATTTAATCAATCATAACAAAGTCGATTTCTCGATAACAAAATTTGTCAACCTTTTCTAAGGTAGCACTGAACTGTAGTGCGGCCGGTTATTTTTACAGATGTAAACATAGGCAGGATAACTGTTTAAAAAACGTTTTATGTACATGTATATATATAGTTATAAACTACATCACAGTAGCGATTGTCATAAATAAGTCAAAATTATGTAAGAAAGCGTTTTTTTTTTCCTCTTTTTCCAATATCTGTATGGAACCAAGATATATTGCAAAGTTTAAAAATATTTTAATTTTCATTTCTCGTTGATAGAACATAGAAATTAATTGCAATCTGAGGCCTTCAATTAGAACGCTATCTCAGGAATTTTAGTTTTCAATTTGAAAGCTTAATACCAGTGTTATAATACAAATAATTAGTCTGTCTCTAGCTTTCATTGCCAAGAATTGTGTAACATACATCGGTAAAGTAACCATTGGTTGAAAAATAGTAAGAGCTAAAATATAACTTATAAACAATAATGACTTCTAATAAAGGTAGTATAAACAAAACGAAAATTGATTGAAATCAAATATTTAGAACTCGCAAACATAATCTCGGAAAACACGATATCAAAGTTCCAAAGAAAAACCATATTTTTAATCAACGGAAAACATAATCCACTTAGACGAATCATTATTTCGGAAAGGGAAATAAAATCCATTTGTAGCGTGTCAGAAAACGGCTTTCGTAGTTTCGTGGGATATTATACCTTATCTATCGATTTTAATCTTACGAATGACTTCCTGATCTCTTTAAGGAAACCCAGCATTAATATCCTTTATAAAGCGGCGTCCCTATCTTCAGTAGTTACCTATCGACTACACGGCACACACAGATTTCAAGTTTACATTACTTTCGACAAGGTAAGTGAACAGTTACTATTATAAGAATGGTAGATCGTTTGTAGTAAGAATACATTTAAAACATATTTTCCTGCCAACATAGTTGAATGTTTCATTCAGAACGTTTTGTCCGTGACAAAAACATAAGTATGAAATAACGCATTGGATTATTTTGGATTTTTTTAATGTTTTCTAAAGGATCATCCAAACCTTACATCTATGCGCAATTTATCAGAAGAAAAAAAAAGTACGATACATTTTGACGTATTGGTCTCTTCGAACGACCGAACGCACAGTACATGTAGCCGTAATGGAAACCACTCATGCGGAGCATTGTCTGTAAAATGTTGTACTTTTCAGAATAGACAACAATGCATGCTACTGTATTGTTGCCAAAAGATTGCAGACCTTCTTATGCATAGTTCTAAAACATATTTATCGATATCACAGGTAATAGCCTAGTTTTTCAATATTCAATATATAATCAAGGTTAATAACTAGATCGGCTCGCTAACAAAACACGTGATAGGTAAACCTATGATTGATACATAAAAGGCAATGAGATCTCACTAGGAATGATCCAAAGCGATTGAAAACTATTTCATCTTTAACCTGTTTTTTTTTCTAAAGCGTTACCAGTATGTGTTTGACCTAGAAGATATAACGGATATAGCTGGACCTAGTTCTGATATAGTTTTAGAAAGTGTATAAAGCTTTAACAAAATAGTGAGAGCCGTTTTGATTGCCATAATGCGCTGAACCTAATGGCATCCCTATAAATATTCCTTTCCGGAGAACGATACCACAGCAATCCTTACTTTCTTGTACTTGATACAGGGAAATCTCACACGTTAACTTTTCTTCTTCTTCTTCTTCTTCTTCTTCTTCTTCTTCTTTGCAAGAATAGGCATTGACAGGAATTTGACAATGACAATGTGAAGGTCGTGGATAAACCAAGGAAGATATGATTTGATGTTATAAAAATAGCTCTATACTAATATTATATCAATAGTATTTGTAGAACTCGTTCAAGTAATAGATTTTCTTTTCTGTACACATTTTACCTCAACCAAAGTTTATCTTCTTTTTGTATTATGCCCAATGATTACATTTGTTATATTTCCAGATTTGACACATTTAAACTAGATATGAATACTTCGTGGATTTTCCTTCTACCGGTATTGATTGCTGGCTCCTTCATCAACAGGACATCCGGACACGGATGTAACATAACGAAACATTCTACAGATGCAGACTGTACCGGTCTTGGACTGACATCAATCCCTAAGGATCTTCCTCCTACCTTGGTCCATCTCGATGTATCTGACAACCCTATCAAAGTGTTGTGAAATGGATCCTTTAAACATCTCATCCACCTAGTCTCGTTATCTCTAGAGAACTGCTCGATGATAAAAATGGAGTAGCAAGCGTTTCAGGGACAAAATAATCTTAGTATTTTGGATTTGGATTCAAATCGTTTCAATTCAGACTCATTTTTACCTGGAGTGTTTGAACCACTACGAAACTTAGAATCGATTTCATTAAAAGGATGTGTTTTTTCGTATGTCACTACAGAGATGAATCGCTTAACAAAAATGGTCAAATTGGTAGTTCAATCTCCGGATACATTGACTCCGGGAATGTGTACTTTAGGTAATCTTAATACCTTAGATGTGACAGTGCATAGTACAATACTGAACGGAACATTTCACTGGTTTAGAAATACACCCATCGAGCGGCTGACTGTGTCATTAATTACTGGAAAAGAGATGCAGGGCCCATTGAGAATGGGTTCTTATCAGCTTTTCCTAATATCACGAATTTTTCTCTTCGTAGGTACTATTTAACGACAGTTACAGAATTAATGAAGATACTCGAACCATTACGTGATAGGAAAATGGATTTCATTGGACTTACACATGTCTTCCTGAATCTAAGTCCTCCGATTCCTCTCACAAACGCTTCAGTCAAACACATTGCTGACATTTGCGTGCGACGTTTAGATTTAAGTCACAACCATATCGGATATATACATAGAGGTGGTTTTTCATATCTAAAATATCCAAAATGCATTGAAAGTATAAATCTATCATTTAATCAAATATCCACTCCTTCAATACGTTTTCCTTGGCGGCCTGCCTCTCCTGTCTCTGAAATTTCTAGACTTGTCCTCCCAAGTGATTCCCGGAAAAATCCGTTCGGTCACGAGAACAAAGAAAATTTTTGACAATCAAACATATTCGGGCAACTTTGACACCATCAGAAAAACACTTAGGTTGCCTTCTGAGAATCTACGATACACGATTGATGTTTATGCCCCACCATCTTTAGAAATAGTGAATATATCAGACTTTTTGGCAAAAAATCTTGACGTAGATAACGTGTTATTGGTTCATAATAACACACTGAAAGTGCTCGATCTTTCAGGCACAGACCTGGCTACCTCGTGTAGACAAATTCTGGCAGGATTGTATCAATTAAAACACCTCAATGTGTCACGTTTACAATGATCTTCTTTGTCAAAGGATTTTTTCCGTAATTACACTAGTTTGGAGGAACTCGTGTTCAGGAGTTCTCATCTTAACGTCGGCCTCACTGATGAGGTTTCCAAGGAACTACTTAGAGGTCTACCACTATTGAAATACGTAGATTTTTCTGGAAACAAGTTGGCGAACTTGCAAGACAACGTTTTCACTTCTCAAAGAGACGTTCTTAAAAGTCTAACACTTGCTGATAATCAGTTAACCGGTGTTCCTAACAACATCAAATATCTTACGAATCTTTCAGTTCTTGATCTAACATCGAACGTAATATCATCATTAGGGGGACATGAACGGTTAATGTTGGAAAATCATCGTAAAAAAGTTCCTAACTTCCGAGTTTTACTAAAGGGAAACCCTTTTGAGTGTAGTTGTCAAACTGTCAACTTTATCGAGTGGATATATACAACAAAACTTGTCTTGGATGATCCGAGTAACTACATGTGTACCGACCTGACTGGTGTTAGTATGAAGATGATCTCCTTTTATAACAAACTACCTTCATTTAAGGAGTCTTGTATTGAGAGGACATGGCTTATTTTTTTCAATATGTGCGTCAATCTTATTTGTTCTCGTGTTGGTTAGCGTCGCTGTAGGATACCGATACAGGGTCTCCCTTGAGTACTGTTGCCTGATGATCCGCAGACGATACCGAGGGTATCACAAACTAGAAGGGGACACAACTCAATATAAATACGATGCTTTTGTCTCCTACAACCATAACGACTGGAATTTTGGGAACAATTAAACAATTTAACGCATTATATCGAAACGAAGATAAATCTAAAGCTGTGTTTACATCATCGAGACTTTCCACTGGCTGCCGACATAACCGACAACATTATAGACGCTATCGATGAAAGTAAATGGGTCATCTTCGTCATAACAAAGACATTTTTTTTCGTGGGGACAGTTTGAATTGGAAACGTCCATGAGACATATGTTTCAGAGAAATAGTTCCAACTTGATCGTGATCATACTGGACGACATAGACAAAGCTTCAATGCCCGAAAGGTTATTCAGAATATATAACCAGATCACGTGTTTAGAACATCCTGGGCGTAAGGCATACTCACAATGGAAGGACAAAGGTTATAAAGATGATGATGCAAACGAATTCTGGAAAAAATTAACAAACACTTTACAGGATAAAATGAAAACGAATCCAGGAAGCAATTGACTAACACCTTACGGACTAAGATGCAAACGAATTCTGGAAACAATTCACAAACACTTTACTGACTAAGATGTAAACGAATTCTGGAAACAATTCAAAAACACTTTCCGGACTAAGATGCAAACGAATTCTGGAAACAATTCAAAAACACTTTCCCGACTAAGATACAAACGAATTCTGGAAACAAATGACAAACGATTTACGGACTATATAATATTTTAAAACGTAACATTACGACATAATAACTACACACCAGATATGTCATATGCGTATCATCGCCATGCTTAGCTTTGGCTAGCGAAGTTGGTGAAAATTTATCTCTGTAGTTGTAATTACCTTGGAGACTTTCAGTTTTCTTCCCTTTTACGATATTGGAGTCGTTTCCTTTATATGGGAAAATGTTTATTTTGCTAAAGCATCCATATTCGATTTTGATTGTTAAAAACTTTCTATTTGTATTATTTGCAACAAAATATTCTACACTTCATACGAGTAAACAGAATTTTTGATTTGACGTTTTTCGATTTTATCATTTTTATTGTATTAAATTGTTTAGATCAGGTCATTTCTTTACTACCAACAATACATCACGTTTATTTAAAGACACCGACGGTTATCTATTAAAGAACTCCCATGAAACCCTTTTATAGAATACCGAGATAATTAAAGTCTGACTTACATTCAAAATGATAAAAAGTGTTACATTTTGAGTTTCTACACCAAAAAGGAAAGTGTTTTGTTTTGGTTGTGTCATCTTAAGGATTCTAGAAACAAGATAAACGATCTAGTAAAATAAACGGCATTATGTCTAATTTTGAGTATGAAACTTCGTCCTGTTGATATTTCGTCCTTCAGAAAGTAATGCTTCACTTGTTGAAATCTTGAAAGGAGTCGGGGAATTTGACATGATTTGGTACCACCAGAATTGAGATTTTTGTCATTTTGTTTGCAAACTTCTGTAAGAATCCGCTACGCGGATGAAACTAAAAAAAATGACATCAATACTTAAGTGAGCTTAGATTTGTACATCACATAGACAGTAAATGAATTATTTCCTTACAGTTCTTCTGTGTTGGTGGTGGTGATTTTCTAATAATTTGACAATTATGATTTTCATTAGCAATCACTATTTTTGTTATAATTATTTTCGTGATAATTGCTATCGTGTTCCCTTCTCATTTTCAATTGATCGTGATAAAATGTATACATGAATAATATGCTTTAGATGTGAAATGTTTGAAAATATCAATACAGCTTGAATAAAAAGACACATTGCAAGAGGGCTTTTGTTGTTATCACTGATAACCAAGATGCAACATAGTGGTTATATATATATAGATATGAATATGTATTTTGTTGGACTAAGGATAGCTTTACTCCGGTGAAATATTTAAACTCAACACTGGACGATACCAGGCTATGTATCACAAATACTATCCGAATTCAGTTTGTGCTCATATTTTCGAGAATGTAAGCTTGTTTTACAGCAATCTTGAGGGGTTTTACTGTGAGAGGAGTCCGCAGTGGCCAGGGAACAGGTTGTCCTCATGATATGGACACTTTTGAACATTTACTTTGCAAATATCATGGTTAGAACGCCAGTCTTGTAAATTGAAGTCAAAGGTTTGACTCCCTCTGTGTCTCTCTTTAGACAATTTTATGCTTCATTCACATCTCCATTTCTTCAAAAACTGAGTAACTTTGTGCTTATAAGCTTAATATAAAACATCCTATTAAAATACTTAAACGAGTTTCACTAAATGGAGGATTAAGATACCATATACAATACTTTATTGCCATTTGAATAATACACATGTAACATACTTATTGATTGTGTTACCAGTTAAGAACATTCTCTAGGACAATAACGTGTTTTGCAAATAGACCCAGAATAAGTGATCATCTCCAACATCATAATCACTGTCCTTCCATTGTAAGTATGTATTTCGCCCAGGATGTTCTAAGCACGTGATCTGGTTATATATTCTGAATAACTTCCTCGGCATTTTAACTTTGTCTATGTCATCAAGCATGATCACGATCAAGTTGGAGCTGTTTCTCTGAAACATATGTCTCCTGGACATTTCTATTTCAAACTGGCCCCACGTGCTAGACAGAAAACTCTTTGTAATGACGATGATAATCCATTTACTCTCACTGATAGCATCCATTATATTGTCAGTTATGTCGACAGCTGGTGTAAAGTCGCGATGGTGTAAACACAATTTCAGATTCATCTCCCTCTCGACATGATCCATTAAATCATTACAAACAAATTTGTAGTCCTCAAAATTGTAGGATACAAAAGCATCGTATTTATATTGAGTTGTGTCCCCTTCTATATTGTGATATCCTCGGTATCGTCTGCGGATCACCAGGCAGCAGTAGTTAATGGAAACTCTGTAACGGTATCCCACCGCGACGGTAACCAACACGAGAACAAACAAGATTGACGCACATATTGAGAAAATAAGCCATGTCCTGTCTACGCATGTCTCCCTAAATGTAGATAATTTGTTATAAATGGATACGATCTTCATATTAACACCACTCCGGTCGGTACACATGTAGTTGTTCGGATCATCCAGGGCAAGTTTTGTTGTATATATCCACTCGATAAAGTTGACAGTTTGACAACTACATTCAAAAGGATTTCCCTTCAGTAAAACTCGGAAGTTAGGAACTTTTGTACGATGAGTTTCCAACATCAAACGTTCATGTTCCCCCAATGATGATATTACATTCGATGTTAGATCAAGAACTGAAAGATTCGTAAGATATTTGATGTTGTTAGGAACACCGGTTAACCGATTATCAGCAAGTGTTAGACTTTTGAGAACGTCTCTTTGAGAAGTGAAAACGTTGTCTTGCAAGTTCGTCAACTTGTTTCCAGAAAAATCTACGTATTTCAATAGTGATAGACCACTCAATAGGTCCATGGAAACCTCATCAGTGAGGCCGACATCAAGGTGAGAACTCCTGAACACGAGTTCCTCCAAACTAGTGTAATTACGGAAAAAATCCTTTGACAAAGAAGAACATTGTAAACGTGACACATTGAGGTGTTTTAATTTATACAATCCTTTAAGGACCTGTCTACATGAATTGTCCAGTTTCGTACCTGTGATATCTAGAACTTTTAAACGATTGTTTTCTATCAAGAAAGTATCGTCTATATCTATATTTTGGGCTGTAAAATAGGATATATTAATCACCTTTAATGATTGGGGTAAAGTAAAATTGTTTATTCTAGTACCCAGGTGAGTGGATAGGGAGTATACTTGAGAAGACAAGTCTAACAATTGTAAGGATGGGAGAGGAAGCCACGTGAGAAATATTAATGATGGACCGACAATAAGATTATTTGACAGGTTTATACTTTCAATGCAATTCTTGTATTTCAAAAAAGAAAATGTACCAAACTCTACGTATCCAATTTGGTCGTAGCTTAAATCTAAATTACGCACACAGATGTTACCAATAGGTTTGACCGAAACACTCGTAAGACGAACTGGGATGCTAAGATGTGAAAATATATGTCTCAATCCAATGAAATCGATGGTCAAATCCCTGATCGGTACCAAGATCTTCATGAACTCTGTAATAGACTTGAAATAACACTTATTAAAAGATAAATAGGTGATATTTGGAAAAGATGATAACAATCCATTCTCAAATAATTCAAATGTTTCATCAAAAAATGTTACGGTTAACTTCGTGATAGGAGTATTTCTAAACCATTGAAATGTTCCGTTCATTACTGCTCCTTGCATGAACACTTCTAAATTATTTAGATTTCTTAAAGTACACAACCCCAGAGTGAACGTACCCGAAGATTGGATTACTAAATTTCTTAAGGTCACTAGTCGGTTTAACTCGTTAGTAACATAAGAAAATGGAAAACTGTTTAAAGAAATCGTTTCTAAGTTCTGCAGTGGTTCAAACACCCCAGGAAAAAAAGTGTGTGAAGTGAATCGATTTGAATTCAAACTTAATACACTAAGATTACTTAGTCCCTGAAACGCTTGAAGCTCCAGTACTGTCAATGAACAGTGTTCTAGGTATAATGCATCTAGGTGGATGAGATGTTTAAAGGATCCATTCCGTAATATTCTGATTGGGTTGTGAGATACATCGAGATGGACCAAGGTAGGAGGAAGATCCCTGGGGATTAACCTCAGTCCTAGGCCGGTACAGTTTGCATCTGTAGAATGTTTCGTTATGGTACATCTGTGTCCATATGTTCTGGTGATGTTATTGGCAGCAAACATCGATAAGAGGAATATCCATGTAGGCTTCATATCTATCTTTGAAGAGTCAAATCTGGAATAATAAGTTTATTAATAAGTTTAAGTAGCAACAATTGGTTTTGGTATATCCCGTCATATCTTTTACATCTACTGATTTAACAAAATCACGGTCGATTCAATTAAGTAGGAGTTCCCTAACCATATGTAATTACAGCTATGTCTTTTTGCCAAGGTAGAACAATCAGTGATGACAAACTATGCATACTCTGTTCTATTACTCGGTGATGACAAGCTATGCATTGTATGTACTAACACTAGGCGACGACAAGCTGTGCATTATTTGTATTTGGTATGCGTTATTTGTGTAAGTATTTATATATTTATAGTCAGTGGTGAATTGATGGTATTAACTCTATTGACTTCAACCAAAGACTAACTGAACATTATTTTCCGACATGATCAGTAGGTCGCAAGGAGTTTGAAGCCGCGCGGATGAACACGATTGCCCAAATTCCAGCGTCAATAGGCAACATAAAAGATGAGAACTGTTGTATAAAATAGGCATAACTTGAACAGGTTCGCAAACATATACACTGTATATACAAAGCACTTGGGGTTAATGTTGCGCCCCATTTCTTTGCTACGTGTGTCCATATGAATATCTGCACATTCCGAAGAGTTACCCGCTGTGTTAGGCACTGCATGACATAAAGGGATGCATTATTACTGTTTTTAAGCATTTGTTTTCAATTTGTTGTATTTGAATGGATGATATTTGGTCAAAAATTATTAAGCAATTCAAGGCAAGCATGTACGAGTGCTGATTGATAAGTTGTGAGCTTCGTATCGAAGGATTTGAATTTTGTCGAACACATTGTGTCATTTTCAACATAATCCGCTTCAGTATATATACGCTTTTGCCAACGGTGTTTAAGGGCCTCAATGGAACGCCTTTTCTTGGCTGTTCAGAAAGTCATCCACTCAATGTTAGGGTTAGAGTTAGGGTGCCTGAAATAGCTGTCTGACGAATCAGGTGAATAAGGCGGATGCTCTATCGATTTAAAGCCACAATCGTGAATGACAGCCTTGTCAATGGCAGACTCTTTCACCCTAACCCTAACCGATTTTGTCCTTTTTGCAAAAAAAACCCCACTTGTCTTGTTTATTTTAGAGAGCTACCTCGTCGATATAAATTGACCAAATGAGACCAGTCCTTGGGTATAGTCAGAGACTAGTAGGACCTAAAAAGCACATCCTTGAGTACTTCATTAAAAACAAAGTTCACAACTTATCAATCAGCCCTCGTAGTTTTACAGAAAATGGCAAATTACGCATAATAATACCAAAAATTCTGTTCGTCATTGCGCTCGATATCTTATTCGCGATCAGCTGTTGGCAGAGATGAGGACGCAGTTTTGTCACCGTATCGAAATCTATAGCTTCCACAAATAGCAAAACACGTCCAGCGTAATACAGTAATATGTATATGCAAAATTATCTGGATTAATTAGATCAAATACCGATATGATACATAGCATCCACCTGTACCTGTGTCATGACTACTGCAGTAATCCACTTTTTAATAATTACATGTAAATAAGTATATATTCAATAATCCGAATTTGTATGTTAATGGCCGACATGACTATACATTGGTACAGAATGATCTGAGTAAATCTCAATAAATTAGACAATCTGACCACACGGGTATATTTCAGGAATAAAATTTATGTATCCATCATTCATAAGGTCACACCAACATTGGCTTCTTGCCATATGCGATGGAATTGCGTTAGCATGATTTGCCCTTTTTGCCTTTTATCCATATTCCAAAATAATATAATTATATATATATCATTCATATTATGGCTGCTATCACAGAAATGTTAATTTTTAATTTTAGTTTGTCCCTAACTTTATTGTGTTTCATCGGTATGCTTACCAATTAATTAAAAAGTAATAAAAAATAAATTATAATTCATTTAAACAATTATGACCATGGAAAAAGAGAAAATTTCAAATATTATTGTTGGAGTGATCTTTTTGGAATTACATGTAGCAACGTTATCTAAGAAATCAGGATATGAAAATTACAAAAACTGATATTTTTGATCAACGGAAGGCATACCCGCTAAAATAATATTTTGGGAAAGAGAAATAAAATGCATCTGTAGCATGTCGGGAAAAAAGTTAGTATTTTCGTGGGATATGATCCAATACCATATCTATCGAATTTACTCTTATGATTGACTGCCTGGTCTCTGTAGAGAAACCCAGCATAAGAGACCCATAAAGCGACGTCTATCGGCTACTCGACACACACAGATCTACTGGTTTACGCCTAAGGTGAGTGGAGATTTACAGTTTGTAAAGTGGGTGAT
The DNA here is from genome assembly GCF_902652985.1 of Pecten maximus. NCBI lineage: Eukaryota > Metazoa > Mollusca > Bivalvia > Pectinida > Pectinidae > Pecten > Pecten maximus. Next base: position 16,547,613 of record NC_047028.1, read on the forward strand.
TGTTTGTAGTAAGAATAATCTTGGCTCTTTCGAGAAAAAAAATGAGATAAGAAACGTATTGGACCAGGTTTTATTTCCTGAGTGTTCATCAAGAAGCCTCCACTTCACCTTTCACTGTTATTTGTAATTTATCACTGTTACATCCAATCCTGTCTTATTTCGTATAAGGAGTCCGATGATTCTCCAGTCAGTAATTCTAATCTGCTGACTCCCAATTCACTAGATGCGGAAATTGTTCGTATAAAATACAGTATAATTGTATTTTATCAACCACGATGTAGTCATACATAACACTGAAGGTATAATAAAGTGATATCGAATCATTTATACACTACATATAAAGAATTGTTCACTTACCTTTCAGAAGGCTATATATATATGTGTGTGTGCAGTATAGTCGTTACCAAACTGATCTGTTTCCTCTGATAACACAACGCACTCACACTGCTATATACAGCCGATTAGGAAGTGTGTACAATGAATCTATTTAAGGATGGGGAAATCTAGTTTAATTATACGAATACTGGACCACTCAGCGGACATATGTATACGTTCATAAGCAAGAGAATATGATACACACAAACAAAGAAGAAAGAATTCGAGATATATCTTCCTGGTTACGTTCTAAATTGTAAAAATAGAATATTGAGAAACATTTCAGAAATATAATACAGTGGAACTTTCCTAAACATTAACCAGTTCATTCCGACCTTATTCAAAACATCGATATTACATTTTAAAATGATTGAAATCTGATCTACTGTTAGCTTCCTAATCGTATGCGAATTTGTCTGCTGCAAAAACAACCAATTCAGGGCCTCATGCAAGTTAGATGTGAAACTCCGGCTTTCTAGCTTTCTGATAGAAAAACAGACTGTACTGCTTCGATGATGCGTGTTTTCAGCGTGACTATTTTGATCAGTACGCAATTAAATCATAATGCTCAGCTAGTCATAGGTATTATGTACAAATTTACCTTATACACGCGTATGCCCCAATACAAAGCTTACAAAAACAATCGCCGCAGGTGTAGAAGAATGATCGATTTCGTACATCGCCAATTCGATCGGTATCAACAGGTGTTCTTTTTAAAGAAGTATTCCGACCTTTTTTTCGCTGACAACAGATAGAAATTGGTATTTATTTAAATCACATACAAGCTCCTTGCATACTAAATCTGTATACCCACAGCATAACACTACCGGAGAGACAGAAAGTCAGAATTGCCAGATAAACCAAAAATAATGCCATTATCTATATCGAAGGTAAATATATGTTATATACCTGTACGTTATTTTTTTAACGTGGCATACTCAGGATAGTTGAACATATTCCAGTACAGCCTGATTAACGGAAAATTACGCCCATCATCTATATAAAAAAATAATATATAATCCTGATGCTCAATAGTTATGTGCTCTACTATTTCAAAAAATATCAAAGACGACTTCTCAGAAAAAAATCATATCCTTAAATGATTAATTCAAGACTGATGTTTGAGAAGACACGGACAAAGAATGATGATGGATGTTCCCTTGTTCGGATGGATCCATGCCCCGTCTGCTTGGTCCAGTTGTAACATTGCATAACTTCTTCTTGACCCGCTGTACTGAGAACCTACAGAAAAAAGTTTTCCATGTAACGGCACTATTTTAACTAGTAGATTTGAAGTGCCCATGAGAACACATAAGCACCAGCACGTGTACATGTGCCAGTACCGGTGTTCCTGCTGTAAAAACCGCCAATGTTGCTGGTCATTTTGGTCGAAAGAAATTTTACGATGGCCGATATCGGACGGACAAAATAGTGTTACTAGTAGTACGTTTTGTCAACGGAAAATGTACGTACATATTGTGTCAAAAATGTGTTACTAGTAACAGGTGTTTTGACACAGGATTTGTACGTACACTTTTTGTGTACAAATTTATCTACAACTAGCAGTAGATATTTTTGACATACAATATGTACGTACATTTTTCGTTGAATTTCCATCAAACTAGTAACTAGCTTTAAAACAGGTGTAAATGTGCTACAGATCAATGAATGACAGCATAGTCGATAAAGTTTAGTTTTTCTTTACTTTCAGTTTGTGATAGTGATGATCAGATGAAATACGATGACAAAATATGCACTAAATGCGTATGTCATTAAACCGTCTGTCCGGCCAATACATAATACATTCACCTCTGCACCTCTCTTCGTATAAATGTACACAAAATACCCCAAATTTAACAAACCTATAAGGAAGAAAGACGACCCGGTAAGCCGGATAAGTTAGAGGTCTAACGCGCTGAAATGTAATCCTACAAACCTGACCCTATAACAGAGAAAGACGAGCTGGCCAGATACATGTAAGCCCCTGCTAGACTAAATACTAAAATACATGACTGTATAGCTATATTTAATTATTTGCCTCAAAATGACAGTACAGTGTGTTACTTGTGACGCTAGGTAGACCAATACCCGGGCGTAAAGTGATGAACAGGTGAGGTGATTATAACCACAACCCAAAAATATCAGCCAATCAGAAAACATCGGAAAATACAATCAGAGGGGATTTCCCAACGCAAATATCCCGGATAACCAGTAGGAAGTGGTTTTCACATAAACACACAGTCTGGATCATAGCTGAAATATGTTCAAGATAGTGTTCCAAACCCAAACAATTGATACATTTTTGTCAAGTGCTTGTCACCTAACTACGACAGGACACTCTGATAACCATACCACAATTCATGGTTCTTTTTGGGAAAATCAGACAATTCGAGCTAATATTCTGAACTGGTTATTCCTCGTATATCAACGACCAGACACATAATGATAGTGTTATTGGTTCCTTATGGGGTCAGTATACTGACCTCTTACAATTTCAAAGCTTTACTGATAGGAAAAGGTTGTATAGCTAACAAAGTGAACGGCCCATGAGATTTCTCGTAATATTTTAGAGGGGTGTATCTCCATTGTTGTTAGGAAATCTCTTAAGAATTCAGGTACGAGAGACCTCCCGCGCCACCATATAAGCATCGATAAAATACGAGAAAACCTAGTAGATAGTAAGCAGATAACCCTAAAGAGGTTCCGAAAAGATAATCAATGATTGCTTTCGGTAAATACGGACGTGTTTACCGAGATAAACTAAAGCCTGGACGAGAGATTAACTGAAATATTAATGTCAGATTTGATATTATATCATGATGCTGAACAATTTTCACGAGAAAAAATATGCCTCAGCCGGACTATATGAGATTATCCGATAACACATAACGGTAAACTTATTTTCTGCTCATAATTATTCAATAACTAAACATCATGTCCTGATCACCAATGATTGCCAATTTAGTAGGCTCAAAACAACAACACAAATTAACAGTGAAATGATGTTTCAATGACAGTCAAGAGTGAAATTCCTTAAACAATAAAGGAACGAACATTTCATTGTTTCATTTGACAGTTATGGTACAACTAACATATCGATACATGCATGATCATATATAGTTGTTACAACAAGATATATCACAACAAAGATGATTATTTAGATTTAATTGTATAAACCAACCGGCATAACACAAGCGAAGTAGCTCTTTCCATTATAGATAAAAACATATTTGTTTGTTGAATTCGTAAACAAAGTCTCATTTAAGAACATATTCTAAGCCAATAAAGTGTTTTTCAAATAGGCCCAGAATAAATGAGCATCTTCAACATCATAATCTTTGTCCTTCCATTGTAAGTATGTCTCTCGCCCAGGATGTTCTAAGCAAGTGATCTGGTTATAAATTCTGTATAACGTCCTCGGCATTTTAACTTTGTCTATGTCGTCAAGTATGATCACTATCAAGTTGGAGCTGTTTCTCTGAAACATATGTCTCCTGGACATTTCCAATTCAAACTGTCCCCACGTGCTTGAAAGAAAACTCTTTGTAATTACGATGATGATCCATTTACTTTCACTGATAGCGTCCATAATGTTGTCGGTTATGTCGACAGCTGGCTGAAAGTCGCGATGGTGTAAACACAGTTTTAAATTCATCACATTTTCGATATGTTCGTGTAAATCATTACAAACAAATCTGTAGTCAAAGTTGTAGGCTACAAAAGCATCGTATTTATATTGAGTTGTGTCCCCTTCTATATTGTGATATCCTCGGTATCGTCTGCGGATCACCAGGCAACAGTAGTTAATGGAAACTCTGTACCGGTATCCCACCGCGACGGTAACCAACACAAGGACAAACAAGATTGACGCACATATTGAGAAAATAAGCCATGTCCTGTCTACGCATGTCTCCCTAAATGCAGGTAAATTGTTATAGAAAAATACCATCTTCATACTAACACCAGTTCGGTCGGTACACATGTAGTTCCTTGGATCATCCAGGGAAAGTTTTGTTGTATATATCCACTCGATAAAGTTGACAGTTTGACAGCTACACTCAAAAGGGTTTCCCTTCAGTAAAAGTTTAAAGTTAGGACATTTTAGACGATGGTTTTCCAACACCAAACGTTCATGATCCTCTAATGATGATATCAAATTTGATGTTATATCAAGAGCTGAGAGATTCGTAAGATATTTGATGGTGTTAGGAACACAGGTTAACCGATTATCAGCAAGTGTTAGACTTTTGAGAACGTTTCTTTGAGAAGTGAAGAGCCTGTCATGCACATTAATCAACTTATTTCCAGACAAATCTACGTATTTCAATAGTGGTAGACCTCTCAATAGGCCAATGGAAACCTCATCAGTGAGGCCGACATCAAGGTGAGAACTCCTGAACACAAGTTCTTCCAAGCTAGTGTAATTACGGAAAAAATCCTTTGACAAAGAAGAACATTGTAAACGTGACACATTGAGGTGTTTTAATTTATACAATCCTGCAAAAATTTGTCTACACGAGGTAGCCAAATTTGTGCCTGATATATCGACCACTTTCAAAACATTATCCTGAACCATTAAAACGGTGTGTATGTCTGCATTTTTAGTCAAAAAATTTGATGCATTCACTATTTCTAAAGATGGTGGTACATAAACATCAATCGTGTATCGGAAATTCTCGGAAGGGGAACTAAGTGTTCTAAGAATGCCTGCAGACGTATGATTGTCAAAAATTTTCTTTGTTCTCGTGACCGAACGGATTTTTCCGGGAATCACTTGGGAGGACAAGTCTAGAAATTTCAGAGACGGGAGAGGCAGCCAGTCAAGGAAAACGTATTGATTGAGCGAATATTTGATTAAATGATAGATTGATACTTTCAAGGCAATGAGGATATTTCAGGTATGAAAACACACCTCTCTGTATATATCCGATTTGGTTGTGACTTAAATCTAAATGTCGTACACAGATGTCAGCAATGGGTTTGATTGAAACGTTTGTTAGAGGAATCGGAGGAAGAAGGTTCAGAAAGATATGTGTAAGTCCAATGAAATCCATTTTCCTATCACGTAATGGTTCCAGTATCTTCATTATGGCTGTAACTGGCATTAAATAGTATCCTTGAACAGACAAACTCGTGATATTAGGAAACACTGTTAAGAATCCATTCTCAATGTGCCCTGCATCTTTTTCAGTGATAAATGACACAGTCAGCTGCTCGATGGGTGTATTTCTAAACCAGTGAAATGTTCCGTTCAGTATTGTACTATGTATTATCACATCTAATCTTTTTAGATTACCTAAAGTACACATTCCCGGAGTCAATGTATCCGGAGATTGAACTACTAATTTGACCAATTTTGTTAAGCGATTTATTTCTGTAGTGACATACGAAAAAACACATCCATCTAATGAAATTGATTCTAAGTTCCTTAGTGGTTGAAATACTCCTGGTGAAAATGAGTCTGAATTGAAACTATTTAAATCCAAATCCAAAACGCTGAGATTGTTAAGTCCCTGAAACGCTTGTGACTCAAGTTTTGTCATAGAGCAGTTCTCTAGAGATAACGAGTCTAGGTGGAAGAGATGTTTAAAGGATCCATTCCGTAACACTTCGATAGGGTTGTCAGATACATCGAGATGGACCAAGGTAGGAGGAAGGTCCCTAGGGATTGATTTCAGACCTAGACCGGTACAGTCCGCGTCTGTAGAATGTTTCGTTATGGTACATCCGTGTCCAGATGTTCTGGTGATGTAAGAGACGGCAATCAATACCTGTAAGACGAATATCGGCGTAGGCTTCATATCTAGATTCCATGTATCATATCTGGAAAAATAATATACACAAATATAGGGCACATCATAAAATCACGTTAAACTTTTGGTGAAGATAAAATCTGTACAGAAAATAGAATCTATTACTCGCATGAGTTCATGAAAACAACAGATGTAAGGATGGGAGGAATTTTCTGTAACACTGAATCATAACATCATTGGTTTATCCGCGACCCTCACACTGACTTACTTCCCCTGTCAATATTCTCGCATTTTTAATAGGAAAAAAGAAAATAGCAAATTACTATGATATCGTTGATAAAAATTGTATTTGAAATTATATTGAGAAGACTACGGGGTCATGCACCAGAGACATGTAACATTATTTGCGTCAGATACCATGTACAGCTTTCCAGACAGATCGGACTAGATAGATAAATCTAGGATGGATTGTGAGATTCCCCCTTATCATGAACAAGAAACGAAAGTATGAATTTAAGTTTAAGTTTCGGCTGTTCTGCCGTTGATGTCAAAAATGGCTCGATCCATATTGTAAAGCCCTATCAGAACTTATTCCTGACATACCCGGTATATCTTCTTGGTCAAACAATTTGACCACTAGTTTCTATATCACTCACTCATAGAATAAACTCTTAACACTAACAATCTGAGACTCCAAGTATAATTGGATATTACTTGCAACAAAGGCCTTTCAGAAACAGCCAAAGCTAAAATAGGCGACAGGGATAGTAACCTATTCAGGCAACCGGTCAGGGAGGCCATCTGGATACGCCGTTGGGATCCAGTACTAAACAGGGACGAGGGGGCCACAGACTCTTGCACATCTATGACCAAGTGTTAAACAAAGCGTAGCCGATTCGGCTGCAGTATACATACTATATACTACACTTATTTGATTTATTTTATTCTTACTATCCAGTCACACTGTTTTCGAAGTTGGTGTCAATAGGTTTATGATAGAGACGAAACATCATAAAAAGTCAGTCGAGTCTGTTACCATCTCGGACACTATATATAAATATAGACATTAGTGCTAGAACACTTTACATTGATGTGACAGTGTAGTCATCGAAACGACGCACTCTTAAATATCATATTAGTCGTGTTATATAATATCTATAATACAATATAATTTCAGTTTAGGATTTCGATGATTCATAAGTCAGTAATTTCTATATCATTAAGGCGAATGCCAAACTACTGGTTATTAAAACTCACACATTATCTACTGTCTAATCATGTTCTATATAAAAAGAACTACCAATATATAAATCAATCAGCAGAAAAATAACAATGATTCATGATATTGCAAATAAGTTATTTTGAAAGATCAATATAATGTATATGTAGAAATGTTAACTTACCTTTTTCCAAGAGAATACATGTTTATGTGCTATGAAGTCAATACCAAATCAGTCTATCTACTGGAAGTATATAAAATAATTGTTAGGTAGGCTAGGTCGTATATTTGGCAGCGTAATGCTATTTTAAATAAACCAATGAGTCAGATTTCGTTTTAGTGTAACGGGAAATTCCTTATTCTGACTTTCCTATATTTACTTCCTTGTATAATTTGGATACTTTGGTTAGATATTAGGTTTAGTAATAGGCGGGGTCATGAGGTATGGGGTAAAACATCGGACATATTTCGCAACAAAAGCCAAATAGAAATATCTTAAATGTATTGAATTAATCATTTTAGAATACCTTTATTCGGTATTATGACACATTTTGCTACAGAGCAAATCAGTCCGTAGTTTTAAGGTGTAAGGTATTTAGTACTTTGTCACTAGCCTTAATTAGACTAGAATTAATATGAGTACTAGTCAATCTAAGTCAATGGATATAATCGATATAACCAAAGTAGAAAAGTAAAGGTACGTTAAATAATAGTAATTGAATAACCTGTTATTACTGAATAATTTGAGAAAAAAAGTCAATACGGCAGCAAAAAATATATGTCGAATTGTTTGTCGATGTCTTATTTCCTGTACTGATGTATTGGTAATTACATGTGGTAAGGGATGTGCCCAGGATATGTAAGTTTTCAAAACTTACAAAACGTTTTCATTTAAATAATTAATTTACTTTATTTGAATTCATTTATTTATTTGCCAGCAGGTGTGGGGATGAGGGAGGGGAGGTTGAGAGTTGGATGTTTATCTTTTTCAGATGAAAAATGCACAATTTTGACATTATAGTTAAACCATTCTCCGTCGTCGTATGTTAACTAAATATTTATTTTGCTATCCAGATTGGACAAATCAATTCTAGAAATAAACCCTACATGTATATCCATCTTAGCAATACTGATCGCCATCGCTTACATCACCAGGACAGAGATGTACCATAATAAATCATTCTGCAGCTGCACACACTATCGGCATATCACAGGAGAACTACATCAAAACTTCAAATAATCTGTATCTATTCAAAGTAAGCAAACATTGCCCTTACTGCTGTGCTGTAGATTAAAGCGGATATATAGTCAGAAAGATTTGGATTACTTGTTAACGAGCTTAATTTGGATAATATTTCCATATAATCAAAAAGTGTTGTGTGTGTTTTTTTAATGAAAAACTATTAAATGAAAAAACGACGTGCAGACAGTTGTCAGGATGCTAACAGATCCCAAACCCCATGACATGAGAATCTTAAGAACCGGAACTGTAACTGACACTTTCCAACTGACAAATCTGACCCGATAAGCAACAGTAGACGTCCGATCAGGAGAAAAAAAATTCTCGGGTTGGTTAAGCTATTGCTATACTATCACTGACAGAGTAAAACAAAGGGAGGTAACTCCGATAGATACAAACAGGGCCACGGTGAATACTCTTTACCACATCTTTAATCCATGCAATTATGAAATGTTATCTATAGATTTTACATTCATTGGTATATCGGTGTTGTATGTTTAACTTTCCTTCCATATTGGCCTCATTTAAGTTAAAGGTTGTTGTCTTTATCTGTTTTGTGAAGTCAATATCATACAATGTATGAATTGTGCTATTATTGTCTCCTCGTTAACAGGAGCATTTAGTTCAGAAACCCTAGCGTGTGTCGTCGTAAGGTCATAGGTCATGTTGTATCTTATCTACCCGTACTGAGATCATGTAACGGAATACCTAGGTTGCAATCTGCGATACATAACCGAATACATATTGGAAGCGTTTCATTTAGAAACTGGGGGGAGGTGAATATTGGTGGTGGCAGACGGAACCGACATCGAAATATATAAATGGTTGCCTATGTATGTTAATCCTGTCTTATCCTGTTTTCGATATTCCTTCCATTATACGACCGAACAGTTACTTCCTCATACACGATTTCCATTGGAGGTCGCTTGTCTTTTAACTCATATAACACATACTTTCAGCTTTGAAAAAGATTTAAGGTTTAATTCTTCCTTTTACACAGGATCATTACCTTACATGTGGTGTAATGTAATAAGGTTTTGAACGGAATATATTGCTTGATGTACCTGACAAGATAATGATCGACATATATCATATCAAGGAGTTAAATTGGTCACTCAAAACTATTTCCTTTGCAGAATTAAGAAACGTATTAAAACAATTTCTATCTCTGGCCTTTCGAACTATTTCCACCTTCACAACATAACCCTTTTGAATTATCATTTGTCAAATTTCGTTATTATTATCATAATGAAAGTCATCTCTTTTCCCTAGGTCTCTACCACAGTTTGACAGTCTTTTCCTTTATAAATCACGATTTATCCATCTATCATGCAAGGCAGCCACATTACAAATTTATAATCAGGAATCAAAGCTATGAGAAAAGCGATAAAACACCCGAACTACATTTCGTACTGTTACACTGAAAAATAATGGATAAACATGGCACGTTTGATTTAAATCTAAAAACAAACATTAAGATTGATGGACTCAATTAATCTATACAAAAACCTTATAGATGATAGTAACACCTGTATAAGATGTAAACAACAGAAAAAAAACTTTACAGATGACAGTACCACCTGTATTAGATGTAAACAATAGAAAAACTTTACAGATGGCAGCAACACCTGTATTAGATGTAAACAATAGAAAAACGTTACAGGTGACAGTGTCACCTCTATTAGATGGAAACGGTATGGTATATTGTACATTAAGATACACTCAGCCTGGGCAGTAATATAAATTGGAACCAAGAATCTTTCCCAATATATTACATTATATATTTCCTATTCAATGAAAGGTCAAAATGTTTCATTGTTGTCGGAGGCCTCGTATATCTTGCTTACTTTATGATTATGAATATAAATGTATATTTTGTTTAATTTCCTTAGTTTTTTGTCAATATTTACAATTATATGTAAGAAAAATAATCTCAGAAAAAAAAACGATATGATTATTCGAAAGCAAAATGATACTTTAGATCAATGGTAAACACAATCCGCTTAGAACAAACATTATGTCGGGACAGGGTAATACGTTTCGTTTGATATGATTCAATACCTTATCTCTAGACCTTAATCTTATGAAAAACTTCCTGGTCTCTGTAGGGAAACCCAGTATTTAATGTCTTTATAAAGCGACGTCTCTGTCTTTGGTACCCTCCTATCGGCTACTCGGCATATACTGATTTTATCAGTTTTCATTCTCGACAGTAAGTGAACAGTTACAATTATAATAGTAGCATGTTGTTTGTAGCAACAGGAATACTTTTAAAACTTTTTTTCCTGTCAACAATTGACTGTTTTATTCCGAATGTATGTTCCTGCGACAAAATATTAGGTACGAAACAACGTATGTGACGGATTTTTTCAGTGTTTTCTATAGGATCCACCTAACCTCACTCTTAAATTACACTCTACAAAAGTAGGATACACTTTGAAGTATTGGTCGAACGACCGAACGCACAGTGTACATGAAATATTGTCTATAGAATGTTGTTTATCTCACAGTAGATAGCAGTGCAAACCTGTGATTGATACATAACATTCCATAATAGGAAATATGAAATATGTCTCTCTCCTTTTTAGTCTTTAATCAATAACTGTTATTCTAACTTAAGTATTGTTTGCATGTGGTACGAATTTGCTTCGTACACATAAATATTTGAAGAATGCGTTACAGTTATGTCCAACACCTGGTTATGTATCCATACCATTTATTATTACACTTGGAAATATATTTCGGATTTTTTTACTTTCTTACATTGTCTAGTCACTGGTCATGATATACTTTCGTTACCTGGATAATATATCACTCTGGCCAGTGCGTGAATTTTCTATCTTGTCCGATCTGTCTGAAAACTTGGTATCAAGCGCAAATTATGTTATATGTCTCGTGCATGACCCGCAATATCCCGTCAATATCTATTGATTTCGTGAACTCATTCGAGAAACAGATTCAATTTTTCTGTACATATTTTGTCTTGTTATTATACTGTGCCCAGTAATTATATTTGTTATATTTACAGAATTGACACCTTGAATCTAGATATGAAGCCTACGTGGATTTTCCTTTTACCGGTATTGATTACTGCCTCTTTTATCAACAGGTAATCCGGACACGGATGTACCATAACGAAACATTCTACAGATGCAGACTGTACCGGTCTTGGACTGCGATCGATTCCCAGGGATCTTCCTCATACCTTGGTCCATCTCGATGTATCTGACAACCCTATCGAAGTGTTGCAAAATGGGTCATTCAAACATCTCTTCCACCTAGACTCGTTATCTCTAGGGCACTGCTCGATGATAAAACTGGAGTCGCAAGCGTTTCGGGGACAAAATAATCTTAGTATTTTGGATTTGGATTCAAATAGTTTCAATTCAGACTCATTTTTACCTGGAGTGTTTGAACCACTACGAAACTTAGAATCGATTTCATTAAAAGGATGTGTTTTTTCGTATGTCACTACAGAGATGAATCGCTTAACAAAATTGGTCAAATTAGTAGTTCAATCTCCGGATACATTTACTCCGGGAATGTGTACGTTAGGTAATCTAAAAAACTTAGATGTGATAATACATAGTACAATACTGAACGGAACATTTCACTGGTTTAGAAATACACCCATCGAGCGGCTGACTGTGTCATTAATTACTGGAAAAGAGATGCAGGGCCCATTGAGAACGGGTTCCTATCAGCTTTTCCTAATATCACGAATTTTTCTCTTCGTAGGTACTATTTAACGACAATTACAGAATTAATGAAGATACTCGAACCATTACGTGATAGGAAAAATGGATTTCATTGGACTTACACATGTCTTCCTGAATCTAAGTCCTCCAATTCCTCTCACAAACGTTTCAGTCAAACCCATTGCTGACATTTGTGTGCGACGTACAAATTTGAGTCACAACCATATCGGATATATACATAGAGGGGTGTTTTCATATCTAAAATATCCAAAATGCATTGAAAGTATAAATCTATCCTTAAATAAGATAATTGGTGAATCAGCAACCTTCCTTGGTCGGCTGCCTCTCCCGTCCCTTAAATTTCTAGACATGTCCTCCCAAGTGGTTTTTGCAAAAACCCGTTCGGTCACGAGAACAAAGAATGTTTATGACAATCAAACATCTTCGGTCATCTTCGGCATCCGTGGAAGGACAATTATTTCTCGTTCCGAGAATTTACGATACACGATTGATGTTTATGCACCATCATCTTTAGAAATAGTGAATATATCAAATTTTTTGGCGAAAAATGCAGACATGCACACCGTTTTAATGGTTCATAATAATATATTGAAAGTAGTCGATATATCAGGCACAAACTTGGCTACCTCGTGTAGACAAATTTTTGCAGGATTGTATCAATTAAAACTCCTCAATGTGTCACGTTTACAATGTTCTTCTTTGTCAAAGGATTTGTTTCCGTAATTACACTAGTTTGGAGGAACTCGTGTTCTAAATGTCGGCCTCACTGATGAGGATTCAAAGGAACTACTTAGAGGTCTACCACTATTGAAATACGTAGATTTTTCTGGAAACAAGTTGGCGAACTTGCAAGACAACGTTTTCACTTCTCAAAGAGACGTTCTTAAAAGTCTAACACTTGCTGATAATCGGTTAACCGGTGTTCCTAACAACATCAAATATCTTACGAATCTTTCAATTCTTGATCTAACATCGAATGTAATATCATCATTAAGGGGACATGAACGGTTAATGTTGGAAAATCATCGTATAAAAGTTCCGAGTTTTACTTAACGGAAATCCTTTTGAATGTAGTTGTCAAACTGTCAACTTTATCGAGTGGATATATACAACAAAACTTGGATGATCCGAACAACTACATGTGTAACGACCTGACTGGTGTTAATATGAAGATGGTCTCCATTTATAACAAACTACCTTCATTTAAGGAGTCTTGTATTGACAAGACATGGCTTATTTTCTCAATATGTGCGTCAGTCTTGTTTATTCTCGTGTTGGTTACCGTCGCGATAGGATACCGGTACAGGGTCTCCCTTGAATACTGTTGCCTGATGATCCGCAGACGATACCGAGGGTATCACAAACTAGAAGGGGACACAACTCAATATAAATACGATGCTTTTGTCTCCTACAACCATAACGACTGGAATTTTGTGAACAATAATTTAACGCATTATATCGAAACGAAGATAAATCTAAAGCTGTGTTTACATCATCGAGACTTTCCACTGGCTGCCGACATAACCGACAACATTATAGACGCTATCAATGAAAGTAAATGGTCATCTTCGTCATAACAAAGACCTTTCTTTCAAGCACGTGGGGACAGTTTGAACTGGAAATGTCCAGGAGACATATGTTTCAGAGAAATAGTTCCAACTTGATCGTGATCATACTGGACGACATAGACAAAGCTTCAATGCCCGAAAGGTTATTCAGAATATATAACCAGATCACGTGTTTAGAACATCCTGGGCGTAAGGCATACTCACAATGTAGGACAAAGGTTGTAAAGATGATGATGCAAACGAATTCTGGAAAAAATTAACAAACACTTTACAGGCTAAAATGCAAACGAATCCAGGAAGCAATTGACTAACACTTTACGGACTAGGATGCAAACGAATTCTGGAAACAATTCACAAACACTTTACTGACTAAGATGTAAACGAATTCTGGAAACAATTCAAAAACACTTTCCGGACTAAGATGCAAACGAATTCTGGAAACAATTCACAAACACTTTACTGACTAAGATGTAAACGAATTCTGGAAACAATTCAAAAACACTTTCCGGACTAAGATGCAAACGAATTCTGGAAACAAATGACAAACAACTTACGGACTATATAATATTTTAAAACGTAACATTACGACATAATAACTACACACCAGATATGTCATATGCGTATCATCGCCATGCTTAGCTTTGGCTAGCGAAGTTGGTGAAAATTTATCTCTGTAGTTGTAATTACCTTGGAGACTTTCAGTTTTCTTCCTTTTTACGATATTGGAGTCGTTTCCTTTATATGGGAAAATGTTTATTTTGCTAAAGCATCCATATTCGATTTTGATTGTTAAAAACTTTCTATTTGTATTATTTGCAACAAAATATTCTACACTTCATACGAGTAAACAGAATTTTTGATTTGACGTTTTTCGATTTTATCATTTTTATTGTATTAAATTGTTTAGATCAGGTCATTTCTTTACTACCAACAATACATCACGTTTATTTAAAGACACCGACGGTTATCTCTTAAAGAACTCCCATGAAACCCCTTTATAGAATACCGAGATAATTAAAGTCTGACTTACATTCAAAATGATAAAAAGTGTTACATTTTGAGTTTCTACACCAAAAAGGAAAGTGTTTTGTTTTGGTTGTGTCATCTTAAGGATTCTAGAAACAAGATAAACGATATAGTAAAATAAACGGCATTATGTCTATGGAAATCTTGAAAGTAGTCGGGGAATTTGACATGATTTGGTACCATCAAAATTGAGATTTTTGTCATTTTGTTTTGCAAACTTCTGTAAGAATCCGCTACGCGGATTCATACAGTTTGCAAACAAAATTTGTTTCATATCCCGATGAAACTAAAAAAAAAATGACATCAATACTTAAGTGAGCTTAGATTTGTACATCACATAGACAGTAAATGAATTATTTCCTTACAGTTCTTCTGTTTTGGTGGTGGTGATTTTCTAATAATTTGACAATTATGATTTTCATTAGCAATCACTATTTTTGTTATAATTATTTTCGTGATAATTGCTATTGTGTTCCCTTCTCATTTTTAATTGATCGTGATAAATGTATACATGAATAATATGCTTTAGATGTGAAATGTTTGAAAATATCAATACAGCTTGAATAAAAAGACACATTGCAAGAGGGCTTTTGTTGTTATCACTGATAACCAAGATGCAACATAATGGTTATATATATATATAGATATGAATATGTATTTTGTTGGACTAAGGATAGCTTTACTCAGGTGAAATATTTAAACTCAACACTGGACAATACCAGGATATGTATCACAAATACTATCCGAATTCAGAGGGATCTCATCACTTTAAAGACTGCATGGTGCGTGTAGGAATTCGGCAGCCTTGTTCAGTTTGTGCTCATATTTTCGAGAATGTAAGCTTGTTTTACAACAATCTTGAGGGGTTTTACTGTGAGAGGAGTCCGCAGTGGCCAGGGAACAGGTTGTCCTCATGATATGGAATCTTTTGAACATTTACTTTACAAATATCATGGTTAGAACGCCAGTCTTGTAAATTGAAGTCAAAGGTTTGACTCCCTCTGTGTCTCTCTTTAGACAATTTTATGCTTCATTCACATCTCCATTTCTTCAAAAACTGAGTAACGTTGTGCTTATAAGCTTAATATAAAACATCCTATTAAAATACTTAAACGAGTTTCACTAAATGGAGGATTAAGATACCATATATAATACTTTATTGCCATTTGAATAATACACATGTAAACTACTTATTGATTGTGTTACCAGTTAAGAACATTCTCTAGGACAATAACGTGTTTTGCAAATAGACCCAGAATAAGTGATCATCTCCAACATCATAATCACTGTCCTTCCATTGTAAGTATGTATTTCGCCCAGGATGTTCTAAGCACGTGATCTGGTTATATATTCTGAATAACTTCCTCGGCATTTTAACTTTGTCTATGTCATCAAGCATGATCACGATCAAGTTGGAGCTGTTTCTCTGAAACATATGTCTCCTGGACATTTCTATTTCAAACTGGCCCCACGTGCTGGACAGAAAACTCTTTGTAATGACGATGATGATCCATTTACTCTCACTGATAGCATCCATTATATTGTCAGTTATGTCGACAGCTGGTGTAAAGTCGCGATGGTGTAAACACAATTTCAGATTCATCTCCCTCTCGACATGATCCATTAAATCATTACAAACAAATTTGTAGTCCTCAAAATTGTAGGATACAAAAGCATCGTATTTATATTGAGTTGTGTCCCCTTCTATATTGTGATATCCTCGGTATCGTCTGCGGATCACCAGGCAACAGTAGTTAATGGAAACTCTGTACCGGTATCCCACCGCGACGGTAACCAACACGAGAACAAACAAGATTGACGCACATATTGAGAAAATAAGCCATGTCCTGTCTACGCATGTCTCCCTAAATGTAGATAATTTGTTATAAATGGAGACCATCTTCATATTAACACCATTCCGGTCGGTACACATGTAGTTGTTCGGATCATCCAGGGCAAGTTTTGTTGTATATATCCACTCGATAAAGTTGACAGTTTGACAACTACATTCAAAAGGATTTCCCTTCAGTAAAACTCGGAAGTTAGGAACTTTTGTACGATGAGTTTCCAACATCAAACGTTCGTGTTCCCCCAATGATGATATAGCATTCGATGTAAGATCAAGAACTGAGAGATTCGTAAGATATTTGATGTTGTAAGGAACACCGGTTAACCGATTATCAGTAAGTGTTAGACTTTTGAGAACGTCTCTTTGAGAAGTGAACAATTGTGTTTTGCAAATTAATCAACTTGTTAGCAGAGAAATCTACGTATTTCAAGAGTGATAGACCTCTCAGTAGGTCCTTGGAAACCTCATCAGTAAGGCCGACATCAAGGTGAGAACTCCTGAACACGAGTTCCTCCAAACTAGTGTAATTACGGAAAAAATCCTTTGACAAAGAAGAACATTGTAAACGTGACACATTGAGGTGTTTTAATTCATACAATCCTTTAAGGACCTGTCTACATGATTCGGCCAGATTTGTACCTGTGATATCTAAGACTTCTAAACTATTGTTTTGTATCAAGAACGTATCCTCTATATCTATGTTTTGGGCTGTAAAATAGGATAAATTAATCACTTTTAATGATTGGGGAAAAGTAATATTGATTATTCTAGTACTCAGGTGAGTGGATAGGGAGTATACCTGAGAAGACAAGTCTATCAGTTGTAAGGACGGGAGAGGAAGCCACGTGAGAAATATTAATGATGGACCGACTATAAAATTATTTGACAGGTTTATACTTTCAATGCAATTCTTGTATTTCAAAAAAGAAAATGTACCAAACTCTACGTATCCAATTTGGTCGTAGCTTAAATCTAAATTACGTACACAGATGTTACCAATAGATTCGAGAGAAATACTGGTAAGACGAACTGGAAAGCTGAATTTAGGAAATACATGTGTTAATCCTATGAAATCGATTGTCAAATCATTTAACGGTGCCAATACCTTAATCAACTCTGTAATAGACTGAAAATAACAACCAATCAAAGATAGATACGTGATACTAGGAAAAGATGATAAGAATCCATTCTCAAATAATTCAAATGTGTCAAGAAATGTTACGGTCAACTTCATGATAGGAGTATTTCTAAACCATTTAAATGTTCCGTTCATTACTGATTTCTGCATAAACACTTCTAAATTATTTAGATTTCTTAAAGTACACAGCCCCAGAGTGAACGTACCCGAAGATTGGATAACTAAATTTCTTAAGGTCACTAGTCGGTTTAACTCGTTAGTAACATAAGAAAATGGGAAACCGTTTATAGAAATCGTTTCTAAGTTCTGCAGTGGTTCAAACACCCCAGGAAAAAACGAGTGCGACGTGAAACCATTTGAATTCAAACTTAATAATCTAAGAAAATCTAGTCCCTGAAACGCTTGAGGCTCCAATTCTGTCAATGAACAGTCTTCTAGGAATAATGCATCTAGGTGGATGAGATGTTTAAAGGATCCATTCCGTAATACTCTGATTGGGTTGTGAGATACATCGAGATGGACCAAGGTAGGAGGAAGATCCCTAGGGATTGATGTCAGTCCCAGACCGGTACAGTCTGCATCTGTAGAATGTTTCGTTATTATACATCCGTGTCCAGATATCCTAGGTGATGAGAGCGGCAGTTATCAATATTGAAAAGACCAATATCCACGTTAACTTCATATCTGTATTTGAAGTGTCAAATCTGGAATAGTAAGATGCACATTTTTGAAGTATCCACATTTGGTTTTGTAGGATGTCGTCATGTTTTTAATGTCTCCTAATTTGTCAAAATCGCATTCTATACGATGTAGTTGCTGAGTTCCCCGGTCATATGTTATTATTGATATATCTTTCGAGCCAATAATAGACAAGTACATTTTTGATAATACTTGCATTGTCTTCTTTTCTTATGTTGATATTAACATTCCGCGATGACAGGGTCTACGTTACTGGTATTGACACTCGGTGATGACTAGCTTTGCGTTATTTAAATAAACACTCAGTGATGACAAACTATACCTTATTGGTATAAACACTAAGTGATGACAAATTATACCTAGTTTGTATTAACACTAAGTGATGACAATCTTTCCCTTATTTGTATAAACACTCAGTGATGACAGGTTCTACGTTATTTGTATAAATACTCAGTGATGACAGGATCCACGTTATTTGTATAAATACTCGGTGATGAAAGGTTCTATGTTATTTGTATAAAAACTCAGTGATGACAGGATCTACGTTATTTGTATAAACACTCGGTGATGACAGGTTCTATGTTATCTGTATAAAAACTCAGTGATGGCAGGATCTACGTTATTTGTATAAACACTCAGTGATGACAGATTCTACGTTATTTGTATAAAAACTCATTGATGACGGGATCTACGTTATTTGTATAAATAATCAGTGATGACAGGTTCTATGTTATTTGTATAAAGATTCAGTGATGACAAGCTATCCCTTATTTGTTTAAACACTCAGTGATGACAGGATCTATGTTATTTGAATAAAAACTCGGTGATGACATGTTCTACGTGATTTATATAAACACTCAGTGATGACAGGTTCTATGTTATTTGTATAAAAACTCAGTGATGACAGGTTCTACGTTATTTATATAAATACTCAGTGATGACAGGTTCTACGTTATTTATATAAATACTCAGTGATGACAGGATCTACGTTATTTATATAAATACTCAGTGATGACAGCTTCTATGTTATTTGTATCAACACTCAGTGATGACAGGTTCTACGTTATCTGTATAAACACTCAGTGATGACAGGTTCTACATTATTTATATAAACACTCAGTGATGACAGGATCTACGTGAGCTGTATAAATACTCCATGATGACAGGTTCTAAATATTTGTATAAATACTCCGTGAGGACAGGTTCTACGTTATTTATATAAATACTCAGTGATGACAGGTTCTACCGTATTTGTATAAACACTCAGTGATGGCAGGTTCTACGTGATCTGTATAAATACTCAGTGATGACAGGTTCTACGTTATTTGTATAAATACTCAGTGATGACAGGTTCTACGTTATTTGTATAAATACTCAGTGATGAAGGGTTCTACATTATTTGTATAAACACTCAGTGATGACAGGTTCTACGTTATTTGTATAAACACTCAGTGATGACAGGTTCTATGTTATTTATATAAACACTCGATGATGACAGGTTCTACGTGATTTGTATAAATACTCCATGATGACAGGTTCTAAAATATGTGTATAAATACTCCGTGAAGACAGTTTCTACGTGATTTGGAATAAAAATCAGTTTTGACATGCTGAGAAGTTGAAATAACAACCATGAACATTTCGAACCACTTCGAAATATATATTACTCTTACTGTATCATATTGTATTTTCTAGTAATGTTTATATATCGTGTGATTGTATCTGTATTATCTGTGTCTTGATAAAGAGGTAGAATGCCTTGAAAAATTGACATGTTTCATTGTCAACACTGTTACTTCACGCCAGCTATCAAATTATAGCATCCTGCATAATACCTTTGCAAGAATCCGGTGTTATTCGGATAATTACCGTTTATATTACTTCTTTGACCCATATATATATATATATATATATATAAGAGGACCATGAAAATATTGTGAAAATAATAGAAGCTTATTTTTACGTAAAATGTTCCTGCTATTTTCCATGAAGGTTGTATGAAAAACGAGTGTTTGTAGTCTGGGCATCACTTCTATTGTAGTGTTAGGATGTTATGGCAGAATCTGTTTGTAAACAGGTAAATATTGTAAACAGTTTGCACCAGTTTAATGTAATAATCTACTGATATTGTTCAATCGTTATACATGATTTTTTAAACAAAATACGCTCTGTTATTCCACTCCCAAGTCATTGTATAGATGTGCCGACTGTTGGATAAAAATATGTTATATTCCACTAGTGAAATATGAGATTCCGGTTTTTTGCTTGGTCAAGAATACGAACTTAGAACCGAGCTGGTCACACAACTCGTGATTTTTTATATGGAATTGATTTCACATGAGTAAATTATTTTTCAAAAGCTACAAAAGACACGAGCTTTAGTGATATCCTACTATATCTAATGTCATTAACTCCATATAAGGATAAGTATGCCACTTTCATAAGCGTTAACAATTAACTTGATTCCGATTACAGGTATACATTGATATCTGAAAAAAAGTTAGGGGCCACCTGTCCGTCTACTTGGGTTTCCCTAGGTACTATGGAAACTCCACACTAAGACCCACGCGCTTAATCCGGGCATTTATTTTATTATTTTATCATTATTTTATCCATATGCTATATTTTATACCTCGTTCCTATTTAAGAAAGCTTTGTACATAGATAACACAGGTTCATTATCCTTACATCTAAAAAACTATAATATGGTTAACGGTAGCTACATATCTATGTATCATCTATTGTGTATAGGACCCCTTACAAAGTAGTTTCTATTTCCTGTATTTTTGAATTTAACGAAATCAAATTTAACGGCAATATTTTGCCATTTTTGTTCGCTCTTTCTGTCTTTCGGTGGTGTCCTGCTGTGGGAATATAGTTAGTTTTATATTGCGAGAAATTATCTAGTATACCCAACCAATATTGTTCCATTTTAAGTTATCGATGACTCTATAAAGTCAGTCATTCCTATCATTAAAACAACTGCAAAACTAATGGATACCAAAACTCATACATGGAACTACTACGTAACCCTATTCTATAAAAAACGATATATAACTCCATCAACAACAAAAACATCATTCATAATATTGATATTAGAACAAAGTTATTTTGAATTCAATAATATATATATATGAATGTTGTCGTGAACTTACCTTTTTCCAAGACAAAATTTATGTGCTATGTTGGTTGTCAATACCAAGTCGGCCTATCTACTGTAAGTATATAAAACATTTGCTATGTTAAGGTTTCTATGCCGATAACTGCTGTCGTTTATTTGGTGTAATGTTTTTTAAATATGGCCCTCACAATAATATAGTCTTATTAGCACATTTCAGTGTAATATGAAACAAAACAGGAAATTTTTCTGACTTTCCTGTATTCATTTCCTGGTATAATTAAGAGAATTTGGTTAGACAATTACTGCTTTACAGCCCACAATATGCCGCCTAGGTTTAGAAAACACCGGACCTATTTGGCAGCTTGTGTGTCCTATGTATTGGTAAACTATCGACGGGTAAATAAATAGAGGATATCTAACAGTGTCTTCAGTAATACCAAATATATTTCACGAGTGGGGTAATATTTTGATATTTTTCACGAGTGTGCAGCACGAGTGAAAAATATCAAAATATTAGCCACACGAGTGAAATATATTTGGTATTACTGAAGACACTGTTAGATATTCTGTTTATTACATTTTTCATCAACGAAAAACCTACCCTGTATGCTAACTAGGCCTACAGCGATAATTTGTAAACAAAAAAAGTAGTTCCCTCTGTCCAGGTGCTGACATATATGTCGGTCTTTCTGATTGGTCAATTATTTTGGTATTTTCTAATCATTAATTTGATTGGTCAAATCAGCAAAAGTGATATTTTTCACTTGTGAAAAATATCACTTTTATAGAATGAATGATTTTTGCTATTTCACTGGTAAAAATGTAATAAATAGAAATATCTAAAATAATGCATGAAGGTAAATTCTGGAAAAAAAAAACTGAAATGTATTGAATTAATCATTTTAGAACACCTTTATTTGGTATTATGACACATTTTGGTATAAGACGACACCTGGCGGTAGTTTTAGATGTAAGGCGTATATTGCTCCGTCGATAGCCTTGCTAGTCTATTTTAGTCAAGGGATATAATCGATATTTAACCAGTAACTATTTTACAGAGAAGATAAAGTAGAGGTACGATAATACCAGTAACGTATAACCTGTCATTACTGAGTATTTATATTTATTGAAATAAAGACAATACAGTATAAACACAATATTATCGAATTACACGTTTGTGTCGTTGACTTATTTCCTGTACAGATATATAGATAATAACATGTGGTTAGGGATGTGACCCGGTTATGAAAGTCTTCATGACTTAACATTTTCATTTAATTATTTAAATAAATTAATTTCTTTTATTTGTATTTATCTATTTCATTGTCGGCAGGTGTGCAGAGGGGAAGTGGATGATTTTTTCTTTTCCAGATGAAAAATGCACGATTTTGACAGATTGATAGAGTTAAAGTAAGAACAACTTTCACCAAAATCAACCGTCGTCGCTTGTTAAATAAATATTTATTTCATCAATACAGATTAGCCAGATCAAATCTAGATATGAATATGAAGCTTACGTAGACATTCCTCTTATCGATATTGATTACCGTCCCTTACATCACCAGGATACCTCGCCAGAGATGTACCATAATAAAAACATTCTGCAGCTGCACATACTACCGGTTCGTCCCAAGAGAACTTCCTCAAAACTTTAATCACTTGTTCAAGTAAGTAAAACCTGCGTTACCCCCAGTGTGACTGATGTAGGTCAAAGTGGTCAAAGTGGATATATAGTCAGAACGATTCGGATTACTTGTTATTGAGATTAATTTAGAAAATAATTCCATACAGTTAATAAGTGTTGTAATTTTTGTTGTTGTTGTTGTTGTTGTTTTTTTTTATACATATATTTTAAATGAAAATCCTATCTTTATTCTAGTGTTAATAAACGACATGCTGACACTAGTTACGAAACTAACATCTCATATCCCATGACACCGGAATCTTTAGAACCGAAACTGTAACTGGCACTTTCCAACTGTCAAATCTGACCCTATCAGCAACAGCGGACGTCCGAAACATTCTCGGCCCTGGTCAAGCTATTGCTATACTATCACTGACATAGTAAAACAAAGGGAGGTAACTCCGATAGATACAAACAGGGCCATGATGAATACTCTTTAATACATATTTAATCCGTGCAATTATGAAATGTTTTCTGTAGGTTTTACATTCATTGGTGTATCCGTATTGTATGTTTAACTCTCCTTTCCATATTGGCCTCATTTAAGTTAAAGGTTGTTGTCACTATCTGTTTTGTGAAGTCAATATTAATCAATGTATGAATTGTGCTATTATTGTGTTCTCGTTGAAAGGAGCATTTAGGTCAGAAACCTTTCCCGTGTGTCGGCCTTAAATAGGTCGTATTGTACCTTATCTACCCGTACTCAGATCATGTAACGGAATACCTAGGTTGTTAACTTGATACACAGCCGAATACATATTGGAAGTGTTTCTTTTAGAAACTGGGGGAGGGTGGATATTGGTGGTGACAGAAGGGAGAGACATCAAAAGATATAAATGGTTGTCTATGTATCATAATTCTGTCTTGTCCTGTTTCCGATGTCCTTACCTACCTAACGGTTACTTCCTCAAACACGCTTTCCCTCAGAGGAGGTCGCTTGTCCTTGGACTCATGTAGCACGTGCTTCCTGCTTTGAAAAGATAGATATAATTATATCATTCTAACTGGATGAATACCTGTCGTGTCTT
Organism: Pecten maximus; assembly: GCF_902652985.1. NCBI lineage: Eukaryota > Metazoa > Mollusca > Bivalvia > Pectinida > Pectinidae > Pecten > Pecten maximus. Next base: position 16,572,032 of record NC_047028.1, read on the forward strand.
GGTGTCGGGTAATGTAATAAGGTTTTGTACGGAATTTATTTATTAATGTGCCTGACAAGATATTTATCGACATATATCACGCCAAGGAATTAAATCGGTTTCTAAAAACTATTTCTTTTATAGAATTAGAAAAAGTATTTAATAAATTTAATCGAAGACTTTTTTGAAATATTTCCTCCTTCACAACATAACCTGGGATCGTTGAGCACTGATTTCTTTCGTATAATTATTTGTTAAGATTTTAAATGATAATTTCAGTATCATGGTTTAAGTCACCTTCTCTTTTCCCTGGTATCTACTCCTGTTTGTCCTTGTTTTTCCTTGATTTCAAATTTACAATTATAAATCAAAGCTATGAGATAAGTGTCAAAACGTCCGTACTACATTTCTTATTATTACACTGCACGACAATGGAGAAAAAACGGCATTTTTATTAGCTCACCTTCCGTAGCGTGGCGCGGTGTCCGTCGTCCGTCCGTCTGGCCGTCTGGCCGTCCGGTGTCAACTTTTATCTTTAAACAACTTCTTCTAAATAATCAAGAGACCAAGGGACCTAATATTAGGCATTTAGCATGATGGGGTAATGGACTAACAAGTTTTAAAAATGAAAGAAGTTGATCTTCAAGACCAAAGGGGTCAAACAGGCTAGAAGAGTTAAACAACCTCTCAATAATCATAGAGGCCGGTGGCATGATATTGGGTTTATTGCATGCTGGTGTAAAGGGCTACTCCAGTTTGTTCAAATGAATAACTTTAACCTACATTCTTGGTCACAGTGGTCAAACAGGCAAAAATCTTTAAATGACTTCTTCTCAATAACCGAGAGTTACAAGGAGTTGATATTTGGTCTGTCATATGCTGAGGTGAAGGGCTACGAAGTTAATTTAAATAAATGACCTTGATCTACATTCAAGGTCACATGGGTCGAGTAGGCTGAAGTATTAAAACGACTTATCAATGAATAAAAGGCTTAGGAACTTAATATTGTAGCATGCTGGGGTGATGGACTACCAAGTTTGTCCAAATGAATGACCTTGACCATAATTTAATTTTGAAAGGGTTAGATAGACCAAAATACAATAATATAATAACTGATAGTAACATCTGTAGAAGAGGTTAACAGTAGAAAAATCTAGCATTTTTGATAGCAACATCTGTAATAGAAGAAAACAGTAGAAAAAAATGATATAACTAAGAGGAACACCTGTAGTAGAGGTAAACAGTAGAAAAAGAATGCACGGATACAAAAAGAGATAAGTATGATATTACACTTACATATTTTACTTAACTTAATTCTTTCTTGGTTGATACATCTTTATTTTGTCCATCTATTTGCTTTTTTCACTTCACCTATACTCAAATTAGCATAATTATATACAGTTCATTCATAGTATGACCGCTATCTCAGAAATGTTAGTTTTCAATGTAAAAGTTTGATACAAGCGCTAATGGTGACATCCGTTTGTCGGTAGCTTCCATTGCATTTCAATCGGTATTCTTACGATTGAGTCAAAACGTAGTAAGAATGATGATTCTGAAAGAAAGGATAACTCCGAAAGCAAACTGATGATTTTTTTTTTATCAGCGAATGACATACCCGCTAAAATATCATTTCGGAAAAATGGAAATAAAATACATCTTAAGCATATCAGAAAAATGTTTCGTATTTTCGTGGGATATGATCTAATACCTTATCTATCGACTTTATAATGGACTTCCTGGTCTCTGTAGGGAAACCCAACATAAGGGACCCTTATAAAGCGACGTCTGTGCGGAGTACTCTCCTATCGGCTACACGGCACACAACGATTTACAAGTTTACGTAACATTCGTCCATGGTGAGTGAACATTTTCATTCTAAGAATGTATATTGTCGTGTAGCAAGAACATTTTGGGTTTTTCGAAAAAAATATTAGATACGATTTCTTCAGTGTATCATGTGCCTCTAGTACAAACCGTAATTTTACGTGCAGTTTATCAGTGGAAAAGTTAGGATGCATTTCAATGTATTGGTCTCTTCGAACACACAGGACAGTCAGTTCTATTTTTCTATTTGGCATTTTATCGTAATCTTTCATGCGAAATGTTATCTGTAAAAATGTTGTGCATGTACAATAGATAGCAAACTTTTTTTTGCCCCCCCCCCCCCCCCCCCCCCCCCCCCCCCCCCCCCTATTTATCAATAGCACAGGTACTAGCCGACTCTCTCAATTCCCAATAGATAATCAAGGTTATTAACTAGATCGATTAGGTAAAACGTCACGTACCGGGAATCGTGTGGTTGATAGAAAAATGTTTCTTAATCTGTCAATATCTGTATTCAAACTTGCTAGCTTTAGCTATTCATTTACTTTGTGCACAGAAAATATTTGATGAATACATTGCAGTTGTTTCAAATACATGTTGATTTATCAATACTATTGATCAATACCGTGTTAAGCATATTTCGGATATTTGTACTATCCTGTATTGTGAAATCACATGTTATCTGCTCCATATTTGAACATTAGCTGTTTAGGTAGACTAGCTATAACGGGAGGTAGATTAAGTCAAAACGGGAGGTAGATTAAGCTAAGAAAAACAGGATATGAATTAACTAAAACGGGTGTTTGATAAAACTAAAACGTGTGTTTGTGTGTGGTTGGGTGGGTGTGTGCATGTGTGGGTGGATGGGGGGGGGGGGGGGGGGGATTAAGCTAGAGCGGGAGGTACAATGTGTACAAAAAAAAGAGATTTTCGGTACTTCACAGAGTTATTCCATGGTTGCTCGGAATCAGATAAATAGATCTCACAAGGATAAGGGGAAGAGAGCTGACACGTGCTTTGACGCTACTCAAAAAAATGCAGCGTCGTAAATTGATAACGCCACTTTTAATGGAACTCTTATGATGGCACGATACACACAGCTCAACCCGAATAGGAACAATTTGTTATGTCAGCTAGCCCCGAAAGTGATGTTCGGCGGTATGTGACTACAATCGGTGTAGTCTACACTTGGTCAAGCCTAATAACGGACGAATTTTGCGTAGCTTTACTCTTGCCATACTTATCGTATTCGTCGTCCTTCACAATATTTAAATAGTACCACATCTATCTCCTCTTATGATTTTGCATCCAATTTCATTCAAAATAAAAGTAAGAAAACAAAAATGTGGATTCGTCTTCAAAGTCGAAGAGATAATGACAAAATAAGTAAAAATGAGGAATATTTTACCTATGAAAGAACAAAGGAAACAAGACCTTGCATTCCTAAAATTTAATCGTCTTCTGAATCATCAACGTCAACCTTCACTTAAATCTAGGTCAAATCAAAGAAATATTATAAAACCGAAAAATAGAAAATAGACATCAACTCAACAGTTATAATTGATGTTATGGTATGCTGACATGTTAATAATGTCTGTCACATTTTAGATTTGACAGTTTAGTAGATATGACGACATCTACCGAAATCAACTGTCGCTAAATGTGCATCTTATTTTTTTTTCAGATTTGTCTCCTCTAAATATAGATATGATGCCTACTTGGGTATTCCTCTTGTTGGTGTTGCTTGCTGCCTCTTCATCACCAGGATTTCTGGACATGGATGTACCATAACAAAACATTCTACAGATGCTGACTGTAACGGTCTGGGACTGACATCAATCCCTAGGGATCTTCCTCATACCTTGGTCCATCTCGATGTATCTCTCAACCCAATCAAAATATTACGGAATGGATCATTTAAACATCTCATCCACCTAGACTCGTTATCCCTTGAGCACTGTTCGATGACAAAACTGGAGTCACAAGCGTTTCAGGGACTTATCTAGCACTTTCCCCCCTCCCTTCGTAAAGGGATCTACTTTAAAGTTTCAAGAAAATCCATATATTGTCCCTATATTGGCCTGGCTTTTCCTTCGCCTCAACTTTCCTCATAGGGACATGAGTGGTTGTTGTAGTGGCTGTTTCCCTCGTTGGAGGGTCCTGCTGAGGGGTCTCACTGGAAGGGATAGACCCGCCTGGCGTTGTCATTGAGGACAATCGCCAGCTGGCCCGGATCCTCCCCCCTCAGTGAGGCCAACTCACGAAGCACGTGCCCCAGGGGCCAAGGGGTGTTGGGCCCCTCCCCTGCCCCAGAGGGTACCAGGTAGGCAGCATCAGACTCCAGCAACAGTCTGCTGGGGTCGTGCTCTCTCAAGGCACGACGAGTGGCTTCGGCTCTGAGGGACAGAGCCGTCACCCCCAGGTACAGGTTTGGGAGGTGCCGCCCCCATTCCTGCACCTGCTCCACCGACGCAGTAACGCAGTGCCAATGCGTCACCAGCTCGGTGGCGCCGGGAACCTGGCGGATACAATTCAGGGCCGCTTCCCCCATCCCTGCAGTGAAGGACCAACGGTTGGGAGGCCCTGACCACAGCCCTTTGAAGGACCGTGGTCAAAACGGCCTCTTGACCCTCAGTTAGCCTTCTCCTGCAGGCGACAGGGTATCTGCACCTCGGTCGGCGCGTGCAGTTGGAGGCCATCAGAGGCCAGCCCCTCGAGTAGGCGTAGTTGGCTACCCCCCCCCCCCCCCCCCCCCCCCCGAGTAAGGTGACCTCTGCCTCCCCCCCCCCCCCTTCATCCTCAGCTCTCTCCAGCTCGGATAAGGTTTAACCCCCCGTCCGAGCTAGGAGAGCGTCAAGGTGGAAGTGGCAGTCATAGACTGCAACCCGGGAAGACCGCGCCTGTATGGATGGAGGGATACCGGAGCCCGGGACCAGAAAGCGTCCGGACTCGCAGTACCCCTCCATCAGGCGTGGGGGTATTCTGCCCAAGATGGTCAGTTGGATTCTCCAATGGAGAAGACTCCCAACTGACCGAGGAGGCGAGGGGGAGACATCCCGGGGGTCCCAGAACTCTGAGTTAATGGCCTCGGCCACCTCTCCTTCCCGTAAGGTGAATTCCCGGGAGGGCCCCTCCTCTGTAGGGAGATGTAGGCCCTTAACCAGGCCCAGCAGCTCCCCTACCTCCTCACACCCGCAATCGTGGGCCTGAGCGCAGAGCATGCGCTTCAGGCCCGCGATCCACGGGGATGCGTTCTCCTCCTGGGTCTCCCGATGACTGGAGTGGCCACCCAAATAAGAGATCCTGGAGGCTCCCCCTCGTTGGCCACCTTCTTTCAACACAGGGGGCATAACTCGCCGTCTTGGCAAACACGGACGGTGACTGAACCACCGTCGGTGCTTGCAAGACGCGGTCCCGACCCCAGAGGCCGTTCTGGGTGTTTCCCGGCCAGGGAAGCCGCCGGCAATGCTTCAGGCTTAGCGACGAAGCCCGACTGTGCACTGGACGCGGCCTCCCTTTCTCTTTTACGGTCCCTTTGCTGGTTTCGTTTGTGGGTCTTCGCTGAGCCCCCTCCTTGTGTAGGAGGGGCTGACCAGAGAAGGTACTGACCGGCTGGGGTCCTGAGTCTCTCCAAATCCCCCTCCCCGTCTAGGAAGGGCTAGACTGGAGGGACTCTGAAGTGGGAGTCCCGGATTTGGGGGTGTCACCCCGCCTCCTCCGGGACCACCTCCTCTTCCTGGGGTGGAGGACACGTTCGGTGTCCTCCAGTCCCCAGGGAAGCACTTCTGGGGTTGTATGTCCCCTCGGCTCCTGCGGGGATCACACCAGGCATTAGCGTGAGTGTTCCCTCAGCAGGACTGGAGAGGACTGTAGATGAGGCGTGGCTCGTGGAGGGTGCCACCCGGGGTTCCAATGGAACCGCGGTGGCCTTTGCTTCCCCCACGAGCCTCAGGGTTGGCGGCGGTACCCCTAGGGGCACCTTCGGGACAGCCAATGGCCCGTCCGGGCGGTCAGCGGTCCTGAATGGTATCCCCCGGGGATACAGCCGGGGCTCTGGGCTGGTCTCCTAGGGATCAGATTCTGGCTCCCCAGAAGACAGGCCCCGGGTTTTCTTGGGGGCCCGGGCTGGTGAAGGGGTACTCCCCTGGGACTTTTTCGGGGGAGTGCGGTCGCCCCGAAGGTACGTATTCTCCGGCTCTGCCAGAGGAGCATGGACGGGCCCTGGGGGCGTGGAAATTCCAGGTGTTTTGGGCTCCGCCGTCCCTGTGGCTATGGAGGCCCCATGGTAGGAGTTTGACCCACCGGCCCCAAAGGGGTCGATGGACGTGAAACTTCTGGTGTATTAGGTTCTAACAATCCTTGGACCTCCCTAAGGAGGCCCTCAAAACCGTCTTCCATGTCGTGCAGGTCTAGTACGTCCATTATTCTGCAACAAAATCAACTGAGAGTTGCAGTGTGCGGATTGGAATATGGGGCATTTTTTTTCCTTAGCTTATACACCACCTGCATTCACCTGGACTGCCTAACTTACCTTCCCCCCATCCCAGGACGTTATCTAGGGCAGGAAATAGTTATCAAAAATACGGGGTAGCTTGGTTTGCCTCCCCGTACGGGTCACTGGTTTTTTCTGCCCCCCCAAAGTGGTGTTATCGGGAGAGCCAACGGTACTCGGACGGTTAGAGACCCCGGGGGTCTGTTGATTGTCGTTCTGGGGGCACCACAGTTGGTGGTGTGTTATCACCACCTCAGGCGGCGTAGCCATATGGGGAACGTATCCCCCGCGTATAGCTTTAAGCGATCGTGGTGACAATACTCAGTGTGGACCTGGAGAGGACACCCGAATGTGGACAGAATCCGTTCAACAAAACTATATGCGACCGTTTCCGCGGACTGATTTGGAAGCGCAGCCAATTCGACCCATTTAGAAAATTGGTCTACCATCATTAGGATGTATCGGTTCCCAGCTTTACTGGGTGTGAAAGGCCCCAATTTGTCCACATGGACCCTCTCCATGGGGAAACCTGCGTGAAAGGTTCCCAAGCTGGTCTTAGGCTTCCTAGTCTTCTTGTTGCGTGTACATGTTGTACAGGAACGGACGTGTAGTTTAGCGTCCAGTCTCATAGTGTGCCACCAGACATGTTGCTTCAGTCTTTTGTAGGTCTTGTTTCCCCCATATGGCCTTCTACTGTGTGGTCGTGGGCGCAAGTCAAGGCCATCGCTTGAAGTTGCTGTGGAAGGACCACCCGGAGACGTTGGTGTCCTTCGGGTATGACAAACAGCACTCCCTGTCTGATAGTTAACATGGCGCGTAGCAGCCACAAGGCTTTCACGGATCGTCCGTGAGAGAATAATTCCCCCTCCGTCGGTTCCACATTTTTGTCTATCCAGTGGTAGACTGGTGATATGTAGGGGTCCTGGGTCTGTTGTTTACCGAGGGTTTCACTGGCTAGCCCCTCCATCCAGTTAACAACTGTGTCGGGTCTCTCCGAGGGGTCCGTTGTCTGAGTTGTCCTCGTCTGAGGAGGTTACATCACAGTGCGAGGCTGTCGTCCGATTGATACTACCCTGGGTTTCATGAGTTCGCGGGGAGCAGAAATCATGGTGAGCAAGGGGGACTACGTCATCTACATCCTCGCTGAACCTCTCCCACTGTTGATGTGCCCTCTGGCAGAATTGGCACCCTCCGCACGGTAGATTCTCTACTTCCACTCCAGCCTGCTAGCAGTTACAGTTTTCCTTAGTGTCCGGAATCCGGGAGAGGCCATCTGCGTTCCCATGAGTTTTTCTGGACCTGTGGAGTATCTGCATGTCAAATTGGGCTAGCTCCTCTAACCAACGAGCTAGCTGGCCCTCGATATGCTTGAACCGAGTAAGCCAGACTAAGCTGTTGTGGTCTGTGCGTACGGAGAATTTCCTGCCTAGGAGATAATGACGGAAATGCCAGCAGAATTTCACCACGGCCAGCAACTCCTTCCGGGTGGTACAGTATTTACGCTGGGCAGGGATCAGTACATGACTAGCATAAGCAATGACTTTGATCTCCCCGTCCTGTATCTGTGATAGCTCAGCTCCGATCATGGTGTCTGAAACATCGGTGTCGAGTATGAACTCCCCCTCGCCGTCAGGGTATGACAAGGACTGTGCTCCAAACAGAGCTGTTTTGACGATGCTCCTCTCCCCAAGTCTACTGTAAGCTTGTTCAACTCATATAGTGGCTGAGTAATTCCAGCATAGTTGAGGACATGGTTCCTATGGTAATTTGCAAATCCCAGGAAGGACATGAGCTTGATCCTGTCGGTGGGAACCGTCCAAGACTTTACCGCCTTCATCTTTTTAGGATCCATGGAAACTCCATGCTCATTGACAAGTCGTCCTAGGAACACAGCTTCCCTGCGGATTAACTCGCATTTCTTGGGCTTGAGTTTCAGCCCATATTGACGAAAACGTTCCAAAACCTTCTTTAGCTTGCTCAGTGTGTCCGGGAAGTACTTACCGAGGATGACTATGTCGTCAAGGTAAACTAATACCTCAGACCAGGTTAACCCCCGCATGACAAGATTCATGGCACGCTGGAACGTCGCTGGGGCGTTACACAACCCGAAGCCCATTCTAGTGTGTTCAAACAGGCCATAACGGGTGATAAACGCCGTCTTCTTCCTGTCCCGTTCGTCCAGGACTATCTGGTAATAACCGGAGGCCATATCCAACGTTGAGAAGTACTTAGTTCCCTTCAGCGAGTCTAGGCAGTCATCTATGTTGGGTAACGAAAATCGATCTTTGGTGGTTTTGTCGTTTAAGGCTCGGTAGTCTATGCACCATCTCAGACTTCCGTCCTTTTTCCTAACTAATACCGGTGCTGAGGACCACTCTGAGTTTGATGGCTGGATAACGCCAGCAGCTAACATCTTTTCCAGGTGCTCACGTTCTTGGTCCTGGAAATGAGCAGGCGTCCTCCTCATTCGCTGTCGGACTGGATCCTCTGAGCCCGTATCAATTTTGTGTGTTATTTCCTGTAGGCATCCTATATCCAAATCGTGTTTGGCAAAGGTGTCTTGGAATTCTACCAACCAACAAATCCTCCAGTTCCCGCCGTTGATCGGGACTTAACTCCTGGCTTGAACGATTGACCAGATCTTGCAAAAATGCCGGATCCTAACCTCCTTGTCAGAAGCTGGGGCACTCTGTACTCCTTGTACTTCTCTCTGTTCTCGTACTGGGAGTAGTGTAAGTAGTTCCACGGTTTCCAGTTTCCCGACATCTTTCCCCCGTCTAACTTTAAAGGACTTCGAGGAATCATTCACCACCCTCATTATAGCATGGTCCGCCCCCGATGCTACAAATGTGTTGCTAAACAACGGTCCTATTGGGCTGGAGTGGGGCTGGATCATGGCCGACTGCTGGATGGTTTTATCCCAGGCTACGTAACAAAATCCTATAGAGTTTGGGGGAATGGTTGTAGTTTGAGTCGCCGGCACCATTGTGGTATTTTGTTTATTCTCCCTATACGGTGTGAGGGGAATTATCTGATCCGCCATTAGGAGCCTCCCGGAGTTCATATCTAGGATGCAGTTGTTTTTGGCTAAGAAGTCCACTCCCAGCAACATATCGTCGGTAATTGGTGCTTCACATACCGTCCAGGGGGTCACTGTGGTTCCCATCCCGATGAGTAGGTCCTTAATTTCCCACACGTTCTCCACGTTGCCGGTGAAGCCTCTGAGCTGTACCCGCTTACCAAGTATTAACGGTCCGTTCAGGTGGTCCAACAATCCTCTCCGGACCAACGTCATAGTGGCGGCTGTATCTACGACTGCTCTTATGGTTATTCCATTCAAGGTCACGGGTATGGTGAGACTACTCCCTTCCGAGACTACCAACTTTATTTCCCTATGAGGGGACGGGTCCCTGGACCCTTTGTTTGATGGTGACGGTGAGCGGGACCGAGTAGGAAAACCTTTCTGGCGGTCTGGGGACATCGAATTGTTCACCTGGACGCGGCTGTTGTCCGCGCTGCCCTGGCTCTTACCATTACCCCACCCTGGTGGCGTAGAGTTACGTCCTCGGTCCCACGTCTTCCGGTCAGCATTAGGGAAACGATTCCGGTCCCTAGGCAGAAATTGACGCCCTTCATCACCCGTTGACTGTTGGGTTCCCATCTATCCTTACCAGTACATGTTGGCATCTTGTGGCGCTGCGGGCTTTTACTGCGATGTCGGTGGTGGCGGTGTCCATCTCTCCGATGTCGGTTGAAGTCAGATGGTTCACTATCCGATGAGTCGGCACGACGGTTTTCCACTGGGACACGACGCGGATTGCGGGCACGCCTATTGTCAACGGCCTCTCGATCGGTTGAGCCGCGCCGAGAACCGTGGTCGTCTCGATTATGCCTATCATCTATGTTGGGTAGGGGGAAGTCCACTCCCAGCAACATATCGTCGGTAATTGGTGCTTCACATACCGTCCAGGGGGTCACTGTGGTTCCCATCCCGATGAGTAGGTCCTTAATTTCCCACACGTTCTCCACGTTGCCGGTGAAGCCTCTGAGCTGTACCCGCTTACCAAGTATTAACGGTCCGTTCAGGTGGTCCAACAATCCTCTCCGAACCAACGTCATAGTGGCGGCTGTATCTACGACTGCTCTTATGGTTATTCCATTCAAGGTCACGGGTATGGTGAGACTACTCCCTTCCGAGACTACCAACTTTATTTCCCTATGAGGGGACGGGTCCCTGGACCCTTTGTTTGATGGTGACGGTGAGCGGGACCGAGTAGGAAAACCTTTCTGGCGGTCTGGGGACATGGAATTGTTCACCTGGACGCGGCTGTTGTCCGCGCTGCCCTGGCTCTTACCATTACCCCACCCTGGTGGCGTAGATTTACGTCCTCGGTCCCACGTCTTCCGGTCAGCATTAGGGAAACGATTCCGGTCCCTAGGCAGAAATTGACGCCCTTCATCACCCGTTGACTGTTGGGTTCCCATCTATCCTTACCAGTAAATGTTGGCATCTTGTGGCGCTGCGGGCTTTTACTGCGATGTCGGTGGTGGCGGTGTCCATCTCTCCGATGTCGGTTGAAGTCAGATGGTTCACTATCCGATGAGTCGGCACGACGGTTTTCCACTCGGACACGACGCGGATTGCGGGCACGCCTATTGTCAACGGCCCCTCGATCGGTTGAGCCGCGCCGAGAACCGTGGTCGTCTCGATTATGCCTATCATATGTGTGCCTCCCATCCCCCCCCCCCCCCCCCCCCCCCTCACTGGGTATACTGACTGTATGTCTACTGAACCCCTATGGGTATACCTAACAGCTGTATCCCCACGTGGGTCTCTGTTCCCATAGGAGGAGGTTTACTATCCCCCCTGAGTTATCCGGTTTAATACGGTTTGGTATTGTGAGGCCATCTATGTACCCACTTTGGGCCTACATACAGGGGCTGTGGGTAAGTCATGTATCTGTGGGTGTGGTATGGGTGTACACCACCACCACCACCCCCCCCCCCCCCCCCCCCCCCCCCCCCATAATCATGTGGTGGTAGATTGGTAGTAATGTTACCACCATTACCACCCAGGTCCCTGGAACACAAAGGGTCGAAGTCAGCGAACGCTTGGACTCCAGCAGTTACCATGTGCCTGCCTGGTACCTGGAGACCTGGTTGATATCCATAACCTACAGGTATGTCATTGCCTATGGGTTGAATACCTTGACATGGTAGATTGTCCCCAACATGGGATTTGGTAATGCCCATAGTATCCCTAGATACTGGTGGCTGATCCACAGAACTGTTCATGTTGTTCTGAGTTTCTGTAAAACCCCAAGATGTTTTAAATTCTTGTTGTTGGGGCGATATCTGTATCCCCCATGTATTGGCCTTAGATTGGGGAGGGTATGAGGTAGCTTGGGAGGGTTGAGGCCCTACAAGGACATGATCTCTTATGTATCGACCATCCTTGGGTAGTACATTTATGATACTGTCCAGATAAGGGTTACCTTGTGGGAGGGTACCCGACATGACTAACCCCCCTGGTGCTTCCCGTTGTTGGGTGGGTTCCCCCATACTGACTGAAAGTCAGGAACTGTTGGTTCTGAGGGCTGGGGCTCCAGTGGTACCTGGTCGTGAATGTATTGTGCCCCACTAGGGGTGGTTAGCTGAATTGTCCCCGGTTGTACAACCTTACCAGGAATTGACCTGGTAACAGCGGACTCCTCCTTTAAGAGATCCGCTGTCTCCCTGTCTACCACAAATTTTTCTAGCTTACCCCATAATTCATGGAATTTATGTGTCATTTCTGAGAGAGCCTCATCATGCCGATTCAAACGGTTCTCTAAGTTTTTCACAGGGGAATGGTGCCCTCCCAGGGAACTGGGTGAATGGGGTGGTGAGGTTGGCATTAAGCTAATGCCTGTAATTTTCCCCTGCCCTATCCATTCTAACCAAGTGTTCTTTGCAACCCTTACTTCCTTTAGGGCAGACAATGTTAACTCCCCATTTTCCCTGATGTCTATTATTTTTCCTGCTGACACCTCCCCTATACCTGGAAGGGAACAGAGTTCTTCCTCTGTTGCTTCTCTTAAATTAATACAAGGCATGGTTATAACAGGAAAAATAAATAAGGCAACACAGGTGGTGTAAATAAAGAACACATCACAGATTTTGTAGGCAAAATGGGTGGTGTAAATAAATAACACAACACAGATTGTACATGTGTTTGTAGTTGTGTGGTGTTATATAAAATAACACCAATAATACATATAATTATATCCAATCTACGCTATCCTAATACTAACTTAACACTAATTTCCTATAACTATAAATAAATTCCCTAACACTAACTATGCTAACCTAAAATACGTGCGATTATAACACACCTCCTCCGTACGCCGCCAAAATATAATGGGCGGCCCACAGGGGGTGTTCTCTGAACGCCAACATTTTTTTAACAATAGGTAGGTGTTGTTTCAGGAAATTATATACTGCTTCATATAAGTAGTCTTTTTTACCTGTACAGTCACCTGAGATTTACCCGTGTTCCACACGGCATAGAGAATAGTATTTTCCCCTATTTTCTTACAACATACATGCATGCATTAAAGATTAAATATCTGAAATATAAATGTATATAGAGAAAGTTAAAAATGAATATACATGTACATGTGCCTCTCAACAAAGGCAATATAGCAAGTTTGAGGGCGATATGCTGGAGCACCTACGGCAAAACCCCCTTTGTTTTAAATAGTAATACAATTTTAAAAAATGCAAGAGCAAAAACCCCATTTATAACTTTTGAAGATTTTTATAATCACTTACAGTCAAACTTCATTAACCTGAACTCGGATTACTCGAAGACCCTGTTTACTATAAGTATTACTCCGGTACCGGTCAAAATCCTTCTTTTTCTTAGTAATACAAACTCGGATAATTTTAATTTAGTTGATGTCTTCAGAGAGCAACATCCTGATATTTCAAGAAATACATGGCAGAAGAGTAGACCAAGAAAAAGCCAGACTCAATTTTTTTTAGTATCTGTAAGGTAATACTCTATTATTTTAGTATCTGTAAGCTTATTACCAAGTATTTTTGATTCAGGCATATATTCCGGTTACAGATCTGACCATTCCTTCCCAGAAATTACATTGAAATTTAATGAGTTTAGCACAGCTGCGTAGCCGTATAAAAATAACTACCTAAACTAATTTCTAATTAAAAAAAACCTATGTTAATGTATGAAAAGGTGTATTTTTTTCTTTTCACTCCATCGCGCATAGGGACTGAATAAAACACCTAGATGGGGCTAAATGGGTATACTGGGGTAAATAAATGTCTCATTTATCCATATATGTAAGTGTTATGTCACTCCCGATTTTATTGTATTAGGACCAAAATCTTAGCGACATGCCACATGTCAGGACCTGAGGTGTCGGAGAATTCCACGTTTTCATATCGTAGTGTGCCAGAGGAGGCCAATAGAAACTCTGGCTAATTCCACATATGAAACTGATCAAAAATGGGAATAACACTAATTATGTTTAATGGTACTGGTTGCATAGTCAAAAGCATGCAATATATCGTATCTTAGTGTAACAGGGTCATTTTTAATGAAGTGTTTGATATTTGTGAAATGTATACATGTACATGTGTGGTAATTATTAATAAAATATAATAAATATGTAAGGTATTTATTATTGAGGTATAAGGCCCTCGCGACCTTTTACCTGCGTACGTGCGTATATATATATGCGTTACCGGCGATCCCGTGCGCGGTTCTTTGTGTGTATATTGGTATGTGTATGTCTTTGTATCCTTGAGTATATTTCACTGACGAACGTGACATGTGACTGTGACAAAGTTGTTTGATTGGTTGAAAGTTTCTATCTGTGGTTTTAGTCTTTGTTTCTTTGTGTTTCGGTACATTTGAATTTCGACGTCACTGAAGCCGGAGCTAGGTTTTCGAATTCATCTGTCACCATATAGAGTCGTATTCTTGTATTGGTAAGTTTGATATCTTTCTTTAGTTGTTTTCCCCTGTTTCTGTTTCTGTAAGAATGCTATTTGAAAGTTATAAATGATAAGATCATGTTTTCCGTACTTTTGATACTTTGAATAAATATACGTATATGTACTGTACACGGTTATCGTACAGCAGAGATATTTTTATAAATGTAATAGTGTTCATATTGAAACTATTGTACAAGTGTGAAAACTGTACTTTATTATTGTAGTTTACATCTGTTGTGTGGTATATGACGATCATGGAAGTGAGCAGTGTTTAGCCTTACCTTGATGCACTATACGTGTTGTAAGTGTGTGATTTTATATTACCGAGTAATCGTCATTATCTGTGATATTTTATCGTGTTAGCGTTGTGTTGGAAATATTATTTATTTATATGTAATTGTACGCGTGAACTATTGTTGTATGACAGATGACAGATGTATGGTTTGTGAATGAAACTAATTATGTTTTATTATGTATGTTTCAGAACGTGGGTTTTTGAGAAATAATAAAACCTTTGAAATCAAACGAACCCAGCGGCATTGTCATCATTTCAAGACAAATTATATCCCGCTACATTAGGGCACCCATATATCAGAGACATATATACTGTATATTATGTCTCTGCATATATGGATGTTCTCTGCCTTAAATGTACCGGCTGTTTTATGTCTTCATATTATATCATGTCATTGAGTATTTTTTTACTCTGGTCTATTTTATGGTTTCTGTTTCTATCAAAAATGTGATTTCAATGATTTTTATTAAATCATAATACCTGTACCTTTTATTACGTATTACGTAACGTCTTATAGAATACAACACGTTTTCATTATGTCGTGAATCAACAGGATAGCCGTCATTTGTTTATATTATCCATCTTGGCTGTCTGTCAATCAAATGCTTTAGAAAATGGTACCTGGCCTTACATGAATTTCATTGGTTGGTGAGAATGAGTGATTGACAAGTCACCTTATACAAGGCAGATGACACTGTAGTTCGTCACACCTCAGTGAGCATCGTTGCTGTCAATCAAACGCCGTGGCATGGCTTTGCGCGTATTTCATTGGTTGATAAGAATGATTGACAAGTCATCCTCAGTGCACAGGTAAGATTTACAGGACAATTACAAAATGTCTTATTATTACTATGTATCAATCTTTTATAGATAAACATATTTGCAAATAAATAATAACTATGCTTTTTAAGTTTTCCTATCAGAAAGTTAGTTTTATCATGTTTATGACCATGACGAGTTAGATATTTCAATTCATAATTTTACCACCGATCATCTGAATTGTGCAAGTTATTTAATTCATGCTGCGGTGTTTGTCTTGTTGAATACGGGAATAAGATGCGTGTGAAAAGCATACGATTTTTAAATGATCTCCATTCCGATAGTGATACTTCACGTATACGAAAGTATACATCATGGTATTACATCAACAATTTCTTTGGTATCTTTGACAATAAACATTAAGAGATTTATTTAACAATATTTATGAAGGCAGTACGGTGTTTTTTAGTAGATAAAGAAAAAACATATTTGCTGTTTTTTTTCATGTGATAACAATAAAAAAAAATCAACGTTTTTTTTCCTGAAGCGTGTGATTTAAATATTTAGCTGTGAAAGCATTTCTCTACTTTAAAATGCATGTGACGCAATCAAATGTTTTTTCCAAAGACTATATTGCTAGAGTTCCTATATATTTATGAATTTATGAATTATATAAATTGTATTTGACATGTATGTTGAAAGTTACAAATATACATGCATTGCATTGTCTAAATAATTTTTCTAATAAAATATTTAACATAAGATGTGTTTGTTTTTAGTCATATATAAAACTATAGTCATATGTGGTCAAATGTTGATTTGATGAAACTCGGTATTACGACCACCACCTTATTAAACAACCCCGCTATAAAGACGACTTTCACTCCATTCAATTCCATTTCATCTGAAATTGTCCTTATTTTGATTCATTACGAAAGAAATGCATTAAACCTCATAATATATGAAAACCTAGCATGTTCAAATTAATAGAGCTGTTAACAAGAAGTAATAGAAATGATATCTCAAATCTTGCTAAATATCTTAAGTTTCCAAGGAAGAGAAAATTAGAATGGCCTAATAACCAATAATTGTGTATAGTGATATAATGTTTCTCATACATATGTTGTATTACTTTTATTAGTAGTTGAATCGTCTCTGTGCGATTCCAGTACAAATCTATGATAGGATATTGTTTATGATGTAAATAGTAAATTAATTGTTATATACATGTATATAATCACATATCAATATGTGTGAGGGTATATATGTATACACGTGTTGTATATGTATATATGAGTGAACAGGCACACATATTCATACATGTGTGTGTATTGGATGAAGATATAGTAAATATGCATACGTGATGTCTACTTGGAATTTACAATCTGAGAATTTTACAAATATGCCAGCAATTGCTAATGTATAAGTATTTCAATTTACTATAATAATGTCATGGTCATTCTGTACAGTACACGCTAGATATCACGTCCATTTGTCGGTGTGGGTATGTGGCGAAAGTGTTCAATAATTTTGTTATAATATGAATATTCACATGTCTACGGTTGAGCCGAAAGTCTTAAAGTAATAAAGAACTTTAAGTCGTCTTCGGTTTTATTGAATAACGATATTTAAAGAAACGGTCATTTAAAAAGTAAAACATGTGCAAGGATTTTTTTAGTGTGTCTTATTTAAATATCACAGACCAGACATGTACATAAATTAACCGACCGTAGGATCTTTCTCCTAATATTTTTTTTTCTATGCATATTATTCCCGGTTTTAATTTTCCTGAAAAGTTTGACATTTTATGTTCCTTAATGATTACTTGATAAAGGGACATATAAGATATGTATGTCCCTGCTTGATAATACCGCTGATAAAATAGCGTTTGATACCTGAAATTGGCTATAGACAATCATGTGTGAATTTGCTCGTGTACTCATCACCGTTTGTCAACATGCCACCCGATCACAGCCAGGTAAGTTGTGATTTTTATCACAGGTAAGTTGCAAGGTTCCTTTGAACTGCAGCCAGAGAACTTTAGATCACAGTCATACCTGTACCGGCATTGGAGATACATGTATATCACTGTATTAGTATGTGACATTGATAATCTATATATTTTAATCATTGTATAATTTAACAATAACGGATAGCATAATTGATAGCTTTTAATAGATTTTAATCGTAATTAGTGTCTCATAAGCCAATAATGGCTGGATGTCAATATGTATTTTATTGTTCTTATGTAATTTTTTAATCAAGTATTGTATTGACATGTGACACTCAAATAAAATAAAACTTGAACTTGAACTTGTATAAGCTTTAAGTAAAACGTCCATGGCCGGAGGGGGGTGGGGTTGGGGGTGTTAATATGGTGACATCTAGCTGGAGGTGGTCAATTAACGTACATACCGGGTGGCACAGGACGCAACAAGCAGGCACATTTTTTCACATTCAGAATGAGTCAATTTTATGGTAAATTAATAAGTATTGTGTTAAAAGTGTCCATTTCCTGATATATAACATGGTGTATTTATAATAATCAGTTCGAAATTAAGAACATCCTTTTATGAAATCTCAAGGAAATATATATCATTCAACAGATACAACTTCGAATTCACTACCATAGAAAAAAAAAACTGTATTTAGGACCGTTTTGGTCATTTTGAGTAACGTGTTAATTTGTGTCTTCCTCATCACGTGAAAGTGTCCGTTTCTCCGATATAAAATAAAGTATTTTCAAAACGTCAGACCGATTTGAAATTAAGAACAACAATGTATGAAATGTCAAAGAAAATAAGATATTTAACAGATTAGATTTTAATTCACTAGAAAAAAGGAGTATCCTGGACCGTTTTGGTAATCTTGACCCACAGCTTGAATAACATGAAAATTTGTGTCTTCCTCATCACGTGAAAGTGTCCGTTTTCTGATATGCATTAAAGTATTTTCTAAACGTCAGACCGATTTGAAATTAAGAACAGAAATGTATGAAATGTCAGAGAAAATAGAATATTCAACAAATTAAATTGCACTTCACTAGAAAAAAAAGGAGTACCCTGGACCGTTTTGGTAATTTTGTATTTTTGTATATCGACTTTAATTTGAAGAGGGGTATATATTGGATACCTGTACAAATTACCTACATGTATACGTAGGTCCCGAGACAATTAGGCTTCAGACAATATCCGTCACAGGTGTTGTTTCAAGGTTGACTGGCATGAGCTCGTGTCATAATCGCTCAGGTAAGGCCGGTTTTCAGAAGTAATTTTTGGTATATTTTAACAGGAACCGGACATCAAATAGGTCCTGTGCTCGGAATTCAGAGGGATCGGTATTTGGAAGTTTTTTTAATACTATGATAAAGAAGGACCAATTCCGTACAATGACAATTTGTTCGGTATTCAGAGGTGTTCGGTTTTTAGAAGGTTGGGTTTCGGAAATTGCACTGTACAAGTATTTGTTAATTTCGTTTTAATTTGGTTTGATATAGCATGTACCGCTACGTGTAAGAAGATAGATTAATAACAACGGTACACGTATTTTTGTGTTAATTCGAGATTCGTGGTACTTTTACAGAAAAATATTTGGCTCTGAAAAGAGCTGTTGTCGGGATGCAGGATTTCATCTCAGTTAGCGTCTAAAACTTCGCCACACCGGCCTTTAGGCCCGACATATCTTCAGCTATTTAGTGGGCATGTAGACGTTAACATAACATAAGTGATGCCGTAGCAGAAGGTCAAGGTGACTGGACTGTAAATCATATTTAAAAAAATAATAAATATCAAAGCAAACAGGATACAAAAGTCATGTAAGTCAGGTATAAAATACAAATAATTTTTACGACACAAATGAAGCTACAGAATACAAATGTATGGTGGCATGGATCGTTTTATTATCTCGCTATATGGTATATTTATCTCGCTATGTTGACAAAATTATCTTGTTATGTGATGGCAGATCCATGCCACCATACAAATGAGATATTGACTATCTTGGACTTAGATACCACGAGAATGTAAATTCTGAAATATAAGCACAAATGATACAAATAAACTTTCATTTTTTATACAACGTGGACCTTTTTGTTTAATAAAAGCATTTATATCCAAATTCAAGTAACAATAATAAGCAAATTCAGATATTGTATCTAAATGGATAATAGAAATTATACATTGTGATGCAATATTTGATATACACACCCATGACCGCGTACTCGGCGACGACTCGGTGCACAAATACAAAGGCACACGAAAAAGTTGCACATAAGCGGACGCTGCACTGTGACATCCGACATGTTGGCAAATAGAGTACATTTTAACACTTAGCAGACAGAGATCCCCTTCCATCTTTTCACGTCTGTTTGGTCGTAAAAAACAACCACGGTAAATTGCATAGGATATAGATTTGACTCATCATTAGAGACCGCTCGTTTTTCTAAAATATACATGTATAAAAATAGTTAAAATTTTGAGCCAGTAAGAACTACAATGCCATATCATAGCGTAATATTGGTTCGTACTTTAATGCGGAAAGGAATAACAGTAAATGCATACATGAAATGTAACTATATCAACTTGAAGGCGAGTTTTATTTTATACCAACGTGTTACTTAAGAAATAATTAACGATGATTCGTGTATTGTTGCAGGATATACAACGAGGACGAGGATATTTTGCAATTAAATTAATAACGAAGGCCGCAGGCCTGAGTTAATAATTAAAATGGCAAAATATCCGAGTCCGAGTTGTATATCCTGCAACAATACACGAGTCAAAGTTGATTATTTTTATTCTACCATGTACTGTTTAGTTCTGAGATCTACCCCGGGAAAACCTTGTAAATTATTTCTTGAGTATTGCATTATTTTGTTGATAAAGTATACATTTCTTTACATGCACTACAGTACTACAATCAAGAACATCTATCATATGGCATTGATTTAAAAATCAAATAATAAAAAAGCGGCGTTTGTAGGATTCGAATTACCGTCGTGATAGTCAGTTTTGTTAGACTAACCCATTAGCCCACTCGGCTAAGGTAACCATATTACATCAAGGTTACATAAAATTGTAATAGCCGTGACTCACGAGCGTGTATTATTAACACAAGTGTGTATTTTGACAAATAATACATTGTTTTAAACCAATCAAAACTGGCATTGCATAGCAAAGATGGTAGAATGCTTTATATAGGTAGTTTCTAGGGAAACATATATACTGATATTCGATCTAACAAGTTTTTTTTCGAGTGATGAAAACAGTTAGAAAAAAATACCGTCGGATGACATTAGCGTAATCACATGGAATATTTTAGCCACTCGTAATCTGAGTACTTCGATTATGGCAGTCAGGAAAAGAGGCGTGGCCTACCATCCATGCATGAGTACATTGATAACCATTGTGTCAGTCAGATGTAGGGACGTGAATTATTCTTCGTACGCAGTCCTGTGTCTAACCTTAAAGTTGAAGTCGGTTGTGGCCATTTCTCATACTTATGACAATGTTATTTCAATTCACAAAACATTTTTTTCTCTGCATGTGTTTTACCATTACATCGACTCAGTACACATTTCTCATTTCTCAATAACGTCGTCATGAGTGTTTTAATGTGTATAATACCACATGGAATACACATTAACGAATAAACATCATTTGTTAACGTATTATCAAATTGTTTTATTTTTGAATTTTATTTTTTTAATTTTTATCATTTAATCTTATTTATGTTGTAATCTTATACCCGTGTACATTGTCATACTGTTGATAATTACGCTATGGTATGAATATGAGATAAATAAGTATGTGGTATGCTATAAGTCTTAATCTTGCGTACATTAATAAATAATGTCGTGGTTTATCATTTACTGGTAAATCGGACATTATATTGCATCTAAATTTGTACATTACACCTCATTTATATATAGATCATTCATTCATAACACTTTTCCACAGCGTCTGCTTATACAGCATTCGATGTCGTCATTAGGGAGTTACTTAGAACGAATATTCATACCCTGCCTACACTGCTCTCCGGCAGGGTATGAAGTCCCTCCCATTGCCGATAGTGTAGCAAGCCCCGATGTGATTCACATCAGGCAGTATTTAGCTGTGGTTAAAATTTTCTCGGATAAAATAAACACATGTAAATTGATGATTCTGGTATCTATTATCAATATTCAAGCCACAAACCTGCACATTACGTGAATTGTTTGACAATAAATAGTAAAATCCAAAACGAGCAAGACACACGGAGATGTCAGTTCAAACATATCGCCATCTTTGATACAAGTGTAAAGGTCAATTTCCTTATAAGGAAATCAAAATAAATTGATGCTAATGAGATTCAACAGAAAAACAGATTCGGAGTTATAAACCTCGGTGAGGAAGGTCAATTCATTCTGAAATTATTTAATCACGCAAATTAAGATTCGCTTTCTTCACAAGAGTTACAAAACAGTGGTTAAATATCTCTGATTATGTATTTATTTATCGTAGTAGCTTCATCCATATGGATCACGGGTTCCATATTTGGGTAAGAATCCTCGCGAGAGTTCTTCGAGAAGTATCATGGCGGATCACGGAGACAACTCCGAGCAGTATGATATCAGAATATGCGAATTTAAGATTTCTAGATTAGACGATAGGCTAATACATTGCAAAATTGTATTTGAAATGTTTAATTATACGAACTATTACTCCAAAGTTAAACGATATCCGCTATTTGTAGCATTTTCGAGGTTCACTGTTTTGCTACATTACGAGCATATGAATAGGAGGGAATCGTAGCTCTGACGACGACCATCTGTCAGAAATTGTCCGTCCGTCGTCCAGAGCTACGTACGTTATCGCAGCTAGGAGTTACTAACCTTCGTTTCGTTTGTTCAATTGATACAACGATAAGGGTCGATAATGGTCAACTGAGAGCCACACCACCACAGGTAAAACCGAGTGCTTAATGTAATCGTGGCTCTCCGGGGCTGCATCATCAAGATTCGCGGCGGACAAATTGCTTTGATGTTTCGCGGAGAAACGATCACCGCGAATTTTGATGAACACATTACCACCGGGGATCGCGATGACGCCGTTTTCATGATCACTGATAGGGATTTAGGGTGATAAATCGCGGTGATTGACCCCTTGACCAGAAAATTAGACGCGGGCATATGGTGACTTTGTGTGCATTCCTAAGACCCGCACTGTAGAATGCCTCGAAAAATTGACATGTTTCATTGTCAATACTGTTACTTCACGCCAGCTATCAAATTATAGCATCCTGCATAATACCTTTGCAAGAATCCGGTGTTATTCGGATAATTACCGTTTATATTACTTCTTTGACCCATATATATATAGAAAGAGGACCATGAACATATTGTGAAAATAATAGAAGCTTATTCACGTAAAATGTTCCTGCTATTTTCCATGAAGGTTGTATGAAAAACGAGTGTTTGTAGTCTGGGCATCACTTCTATTGTAGTGTTAGGATGTTATGGCAGAATCTGTTTGTAAACAGGTAAATATTGTAAACAGTTTGGACCAGTTTAATGTAATAATCTACTTATATTGTTCAATCGTAATACATAATTGTTTCTAACAAAATACGCTGTGTTATTCCACTCCCAAGCCATTGTATAGATGTGCCGACTGTTGGATATCAATATGTTATATTCCACTAGTGGAATATGAGATTCCGGTTTTTTGATTGGTCAAGAATACGAACATTGAACCGAGCTGTTGTTATCGACGTCATCAATAATCGAATGACGTCACATCACCTGGTCCAGGCCGCCACCTGTACACATTATTTGCATACGAGAAATTTGACTTGGCCACACGTTTCCCTTTGATTCAAGCCGATATTATTGTGGTAGAAACAGGTCATGCAACTCGTGATTTTTTATATGGAATTTATTTCAAATGAGTAAGTTATTTTTTAAAAGTTACAAAAGACACGAGCTTTAGCGATATCCAACTATATCTAATGTCATTAACTCTATATAAGGATAAGTATGCCACTTTCATAAACATTAACAATAACCTTGATTCCGATTACGGGTATACATTGATATCTGAAAAAAGGATAAGGGCCATCTGTCCGTCCACGTGGGTTTCCCCGGGTATTATGAAAACCTCCACACTAAGACCCCTCGCGCTTAATCGGGACACACAAGAGTGGTTTATATATATATTGATGTAGCTTGATTTGCAATTGTTTTTAAATGAATTAAGTTTGTATATTTTCTGCCATGATTCACACATAAACTGTAAAAAAAATTCAGACTACTATTATTTATCCATATGCTATATTTTATACCTCGTTCGTATTTTAGAAATCTTTGTATACAGATAACACAGGTTAATTATCCTTACATCTACAATACTTTAATATGGCTATCGTTATCCATGAATCCCTTGTCTATATCTCATTATAACCCATTGTTCTGATATCATCTATTGTGTATAGGACCCCTACAAAATAGTTTCTATTTCCTGTATTTGTGAATTTAACGAAATCAAATTTAACGGCATAATTTTGCAATTTTTGTTTGCTCTTTCTGTCTTCTGGTAGAGTCCTGATGTGGGAATATACGAGAAATGATTTTGTATACCCAAGCAATATCATTCCATTTTAAGATTTTAATGACTCTATAGTCAGTCATTTCTATCTCATTAAAACAACTGCAAAACTAATGGATACCAAAACTCACACATGAAATACTGCGTAACCTTACTCTATAAAAAAGCAAAAAGCATGCATTCAAAATATTGAAATTAGAACAAAGTTATTTTGATTTCAATAATATATCTATATAAATGTTATCGTGAACTTACCTTTTCCAAGACAAAGTTTAAGTGCTATGTTGTCAATACCAAGTCGGTCTATCTACTGGAAGTATTTAAAACATTTGCTATGTTAAGGTTTCTATGCCGGTAGCCTCTGTCGTTTTTTTTGTTTTTTGTTTTTGGCGGTGTAATGATATTTTAAATATGGCCCTCACAATTATATAACCTTATTAGCACATTTTAGTGTAATATGAAACATAACAGGAACTTTTTCTGACTTTCCTATTAATTTCCTGGTAATTACTGCTTTGCAGCCGACAATACGCCACCTAGGTTTAGAAAACACCTGACTTATTTGGCAGCTTGTGTGTCCTATGTATTGGTAAAATATCGACGGGTAAATAAATAGAAATACCTAAAATCATGCAAATTCTGAAAAACATATCTTAAATTTATTGAATTAATTATTTTAGAACACCTTTATTCGGTATTATGACACATTTTGGTATAAGACGACACCTGGCGGTAGTTTTAGATGTAAGGCGTGTATTGCTCCGTCGATAGCCTTGCTAGTCTGTTTTAGTCAATATGTAATCGATATTCAACCTGTTAATTTTTTACAGAGAAGATAAAGTAGAGGTACGATAATACCAGTAACGTATAACCTGTCATTACTGAGTATTTAAATCTATTGAAATAAAGACAATACAGTATACAAACAATATTATCGAATTACACGTTTGTGTCGTTGACTTATTTCCTGTACAAATATATAGGTAATAACATGTGGTTATGGAAGTCTTCATGACTTAACATTTTCATTTACTTATTTAGATAAATCAATTTCTTTTATTTTAATTTATCTATTTATTTTTCGGCAGGTGTGTAGAGGGGAAGTGGATAATATTTTCTTTTTCAGATGAAAAATGCACGATTTTGACAGATTAATAGAGTTAAAGTAAGAACGACTTTCACCAAAATCAACCGCCGTCGCTTTTAAATAAATATTTATTTCGTCAATTCAGATTGGACAAATCAAATCTATATTTGAAGCCTACGTAGACATTCCTCTTATTGATATTGATTGCCGTCTCTTACATCACCAGGATACCTCGCCAGAGATGAACCATAATAAAAACATTCTGTCCGACCAGAGAACTTCCTCAAAACTTTAATCATCTGTTCAAAGTAAGTAAAACCCCAGTATGACTGCTGTAGGTCAAAGTGGATATACAGTCAGAACGATTCGGATTACTTGTTATTGAGATTAATTTGGAATATTATTCCATACAGTTGATAAGTGTTGTGATTTTTGTTGTTGTTGTTGTTGTAGTTTTTTTATTAGATACTTTCAATGAAATCCTATCTTTATTGTAGTGTTAATAAACGACATGCTGACACTAGTTACGAAACTAACATTTCATACCCCATGACACGAGAACCTTAAGAACCGAAACTGTAACTTTCACTTTCCAACTGTCAAATCTTACCCTATAAGCAACAGTTGACGTCCTATCCGGATAAAAACATTCTCGGCCCTGGTCAAGTTACTGTTATACTATCACCGACAGAGTAAAACAAAGGGAGGTAACTCCGATAGATACAAACAGGGCCATAGTGAATACTCTTTAACACACCTGTAATCCGTGTAATTATGAAATGTTATCTATAGATTTTACATTCATTGGTATATCGGTATTTCCATATTGGCCTCATTTAAGTTAAAGGTTGTTGTCTTTATCTGTTTTGTGAAGTCAATATTAATCAATGTATGAATTAAGTGTGCTATTATTGTGTGTTCGTAAACAGGTGAATTTGGGTCAGAAACCCTCCCCGTGTGTCGGCCTTTAATAGGTCATATTGTACCTTATCTACCCGTACTCCGATCATGTAACGGAATACCTAGGTTACTAACTGTGATACATAGCCGAATACATATTGGAAGTGTTTCTTTTAGAAACTGGGGAGGGTGGATATTGGTGGTGACAGAATTGAGAGACAATAAAAGATATAAATGGTTGTCTTTGTATCATAATTCTGTCTTATCCTGTTTCCGATGTCTCTACCTACCTAACGGTTACTTCCTCATACCCGCTTTCCCTCTGAGGAGGTCACTTGTCCTTGGAGTCATGTAGCACGTGCTTCCTGCTTTGAAAAGATAGATATAATCATATCATTCTAACTTTATGAATACCTGTCGTGTCTTGGTGTCGGGTAATGTAATAAGGTTTTGTAAGGAATCTATTTATTAATGTGCCTGACAAGATATTTATCGACAGGTATCACGTCAAGGAATTAAATCGGTTTCTAAAAACTATTTCCTTTATAGAATTAGAAACAAGTATTTAATCAATTTATATCGAAGACTTTTAGAAATATTTCCTCCTTCACAACATAACCTTTCTTTCGAATAATTTTTTGTCAAAATTTTAAATGATACTTTCAGTATCATGATTTTAGTCACCTTCCCTTTTCCCTAGGTATCTACTCCAGTTTGTCCTTGTTTTTTTTTCAGTTCAAATTTACAATTAGAAATCAAAGCTATGAGATAAGAGTCCAAACGTCCGTACTACATTTCTTATTGTTTCACTGCACGACAATAGAGGAAAAACCGGCATTTTATTAGCTCACCTGCCGTGGCGAGGCGCGGTGTCCGTCGTCCGTCCGTCTGGCCGTCAGGCCGTCCGGTGTCAACTTTTATCTTTAAACAACTTCTTCTAAATAATCAAGAGACCAAGGACCTAATATTAGGTATTTAGCATGATGTGATGATGGGACTATCAAGTTTTTAAAATGAATGAAGTTGATCTTCAAGGCAACAGGGGTCAAATAGGCTAGGAGAGCTAAACAACTTCTCAATAATCAATGAGCCAGTGGCATGATATTGAGTTTATTGCATGCGGATGTAGAGGGCTACCCAGTTTGTTCCAATGAATAACCTTAACCTACATTCAAGGTCACAGTGGTCAAACAGGCAAAAATCTTTAAACGACTTCTTCTCAATAACCAAGAGTTCCAAGGAGTTGACATTTGGTCTGTAATATGATGAGGTGAAGGGCTACGAAGTTTATTTAAATAAATTACTTTGATCTACATTCAAGGTCACGGCTTAGGAACTTGATATTGTAGCATGCTGGGGTGATGGACTACCTAGTTTGTCCAAATGAATGACCTTGACCATAATTTAATTTTGAAAGGGTAAGATAGACGGAAATACAATAATAATATAATAACTGATGGTAACACCTGTAGAAGAGGTAAACAGAAGAAAAATTTAGCATTTTTGATAAAAACATCTGTAGTAGAAGTAAATAGTAGAAAAAAATGATCTAACTACGAGGAACACTTGTAGAAGAGGTAAACAGTAGAAAAAGAATACACGGATGCAAAAAGGGATAAGTATCATATTACACTTACATATTTTACACACTTTCCAAATTGTCTACAGAATATGTTTCTATTACAATGTAAAGCAAAATTCTTTCTTGGTTGATACATTCATAATATGACCGCTATCTCAGAAATGTTAGTTTTCAATGTAAAACCTTGATATAAGTCTTACAGCGCTAATGGTGACATCAGTTTGTTCGTAGCTTTCATTGAATTCCAATCGGTATTCTTACGATTGAGCGTAGTAAAGAATGATTATTCTGAAAAGAATGGATAACTCCGAAAGCAAAGTGATGATTTTTTTTTATCAGGGAATGACATACCCGCTAAAATATCATTTCGTATTTTCGTTGGATATGATACAATACCTTATCTATCGATTTTAAAATGGACTTCCTGGTCGTTGGATATGATCTAATACCTTATCTATCGATTTTAAAATGGACTTCCTGGTCTCTGTAGGGAAACCCAACATAACGGACCCTTATTAAGCGACGTCTGTGCGGAGTACTCTCCTATCGGCTACACGACACACAACGATTTACAAGTTTACGTAACATCCGTCCAAGGTGAGTGAACATTTTCATTATTAGAATGTATATTGTCTTGTAGCAAGAACATTTTGGCTTTTTCAAAAAAAACAAAGTTAGTTACGAGTTCTTCAGTGTAACATGTGCCTCTAGTACAAACCGTTTTCAATGCATTGGTCTCTTTGAACACACAGGACAGTCAGTTATATTTGGCATTTTATCTCTCATGCGAAATGTTGTCTGTAAAATGTTGTGCATGTACAATAGATATCAATGTATGCTACTGCATCGTGGTAATGAGAATGCCATTCCCCCTTCCCCCAGCCATCTCGTATATATTTATCAATAACACAGGTACTAGCCGACCT